>NW_017309545.1:0-1229 GCF_000935625.1 Nanorana parkeri
AGAGCTTTCGTGGAACCAGGTCCAGTATTCTTCCCCATCGTCTATCACAACAGCCGTCGTGTTTAAGATGAATATTAGGTGATTAGGTATTCGGGAGGTCTATTATCGAAGGAGAGGCATCCGGAGCTCACACTAAGCACGTCCAGCCGCCATTGTGCTCAGGCCACTCCCCCTGGATTTTGACCTCGGCTTGCCTCGACTTTGAATTCTGGATTACCCTTCTACTTGCCTGGCCTCTGTCACCATCCTCAAAGGCTTTTAGACACGAGGTGCAAGGGAAGCCTCCTCAACCATCCAGTCTCCCAGACCAGGTTCGTAATACCAGCCTTAGTAATTGCTTGAGAAACGTGTCTTTTAGTTTTGTATGTAATAGTTCTCAACAGGTGTCTGTGTCCTGTGTGTGTCAGTCTGTATGTCTCTCCTCCCAGTGAGGGTGTCTGAGTGTCCCTCCCATCTCCCGAAGGACCGCCCTTATAGTTACATAGTTAGGTTGAAAAAAGACACAAGTCCATCGAGTTCAACCTATAGAGATATGGAGAAAAAAAGAAAAGCCTAAACCGAACACTATGCCCACAATTACCCAATGTTGATCCAGAGGAAGGCAAAAAAAAACCCCTATAAAGCATGGTTCAATTTGCTTCAACAGTGGGAAAAAAAATTCCTTCCTGATCCCATAAGGCAATCGGATATTCCCTGGATCAACAATCTCTGATGCCTAATATACCTATAATAACTCAATATCCAGTAATATTCTGTGCATTTAGGAAAACATCCAGATATTTTTTTAAACAATTAACCGAGCTAGCTAGAACTAGCTCCTGGGTGAGTCTATTCCACATTTTCACAGCTCTAACTGTGAAGAATCCTTTCCTTATGCAAAGGTTAAACCTCTTTTCCTCCAGACGCAAAGAGTGCCCCCTTGTCCTTTGCAATGACCTTAACGTGAATAATTTGGCACCAAGCTGTTTATATTGACCATTTATGTATTTATACATGGTGATCATGTCCCCCCTTAATCGCCTCTTCTCCAGAGAGAACAAATTCAGGTCAGCTAATCTTTCCTCATAGTTGAGCTCCTCCATGCCTCTTATGAGTTTAGTCGCCCTTCGCTGCACTTTCTCCAGTTCCACAATATCCTTTTTGTAAACTGGTGCCCAAAACTGAACTGCATATTCCAGATGAGGTCTTACTAATGCTTTGTACAGGGGCAGGATTATGTCTCTATCTCT
>NW_017309545.1:1260-5746 GCF_000935625.1 Nanorana parkeri
CAGAACACAATCAGCCTAATGTTCGGCCCGTCCCGGCCCCTATGCCGAAGCTGCTGGCCGCCGATGGGTGTGGGAGGGGAGATGTCGGGAAAGTGCCTGGTATGCCCGATGTCCAGTCCAGCCCTGCCGGCTGCCAATGTAATTAAACTATTCGCACTGACCACCAATGTAACGAAAGTGCTATGCTAGAACTCCCTGTCCTGGAGGTGACAGGGTCAATAAAGAGAACCTGTCACCTCCAAATGCTACCACACTGGGGTTGTTAGCTTCTGTGTGATAGCAATAAAGTTTAAGTGAAAAAAATGTAATTAAAAAAAATTAAATAAATATAAACAAATTAGTACAAAATAATAAGAAATAATAATAATTAAATAAAAAGGTGATTAAAAAATACTAAGAAAAAAATTAGAAAATAATTATAAAAAATAAACAATAATAAGATAAAAAATTATAAAAAAATAGAAAAGTAAACAATAAGATAAAATGTTTTTAAAAAAGTGATAATAAAAGTGGGAAAAAAAACAATAAAAAAAATTAAAACTAACCCTGCCGCCCCTGTCATTCTCCATTGATGGGGGAGGGGGGCGCATTGTGGAATCTGGCCTTGGGGCGGCAGGGAGAGTAAATCCCTGACCATACACATACCTTGTTCTTGCAGTCTTCTCTTCCTTAGCAGCGGGGGAGGGGCGGCGATTTGCATATGAATTAGCCGCAATATTTACATATGAATGGGTCGCGACTTATTGAGATGCAAATTACCACAGCCCATTCATATGTTAATATCTCGGCCGGTACAGGGACAGTGCAGGAAGAGCCCCAGCAAGCTCCGGAGAGCACAAAGTAGAGAGAGCTGGGGTTAGGAGGTGTTTTTCTGGCCTCCCCCACCAGCGCCCTCTAGTGTCTACTGTGTGGTAGTGCCGGCTCTGCTCACTACCACACAGTAGACACTGTTCTGCTCAGAGCCGGCCATCGGGCATAGCGGACCGGCCGGAACACAATCAGGTTGATTGTGTTCGGCCCGGCCCACCGGGCAAGTGCCCGGTTTGCCTATGGCCAGTCCGGCCCTGATCAGTACCATCATCTCCAATGTCTGTGTGCAACATGGGAATTTCCCTATCTAGTTTGATTTCCCTCCCCCATCTTCCCCTGCTCCACCCTCCATTATAACCCAACCCCTGTTTGACATATCTGCCCCATTATATTCCTTCTTTCCCTCCCCCCTTAATCCTAGTTTAAATACTCCTCCAACCCTCCCATGAACCTCTCCCCTAGCACAGCAGCCCCCCTTCCAATTAGGTGCAGACCATCTTTAGCATTTAGGTTGTACCCCAATGAAAAGTCGGCCCAGTGCTCTAGAAACCCAAAGCCTTCCCTCCTACACCAGGTCTTCAGCCATGCATTTAGTTCTCTAAGCTCCCGCTGTCTGTCCTGCGTTGCGCATGGCACAGGCAATACTCCAGAGAATATTACCTTTGAGGTCCTTCGCTTCAGCTTGCAACCTAGTTCTTTAAATTAATTTTTAAGGATCCTCCATCTTCCATGTATTCTGTCAATCGTCCCAACATGGTCCACCACATGCCGAACCCTGGCACCAGGGAGACGGCAAACCATCCGGTTTAGACGATCCGGGCGACAAACTATTCTATCAGTCTTCCGAATTATAGAATCCCCTATTACCACAACCTGTCTAGGCCTTCCAGCATTACCCTCACCACCCGGACTAGATGTGCTGCTCTCCCGGCTGTTAGGGGTAGCAGTGACATCTAGGGCTGCCAATTCTGAGTCAGAGACCCGCACATCTTCACCCAACTTAGCAAATTTGTTTGGGTGCACAAACACAGGACTGGCCTTCCTCTTCTGGCCTTCCTCTTATATCCATGTTCTTACTTTAAAATCACCTAATAACCTGTTTCCCCGAAAATAAGACCTACCCTGAAAGTAAGACCTAGCACTATTTTTCAAGATTCCTGTAATATAAGACCTACCCTGAAAATAAGACCTAGTTTAGTGGTAGCATGTGAGAGGGAACTTGAAGAGCAGGAGAGATGGTATCAGCCTGCAGGGACAGGGAGCACTCCAGTACCATACTTCACTAACTGCTGTCCCCCTGAAGGCACTGCTTAATGCAATAGGTACTGTAATGTAATGTGTACCGGTAAATGGTACTGTACTTTACCGCGCTGTCCACTGTCTGATGTCCCCACTGCTGAACCGCTGTCCCTGATGACAAAGGAAGCCGGCGCTGTAGAAAGCAAGGCTGCGGTGGCGGAGGGAGCAGAGCCACATTAGCCGATACTTACTCTATAACGCCAGTTACTGTGACAGGCGGAGTGACACCAGATAACTTTGGATTGTTGTACATTTTGTTGCACATTTAAAAAAAAAAAAGACATCCCCTGAAAATAAGACCTAGTGTGTTTTTTGGGGGCAAAAAAAATATAAGACAGTGTCTTATTTTCGGGGAAACACGGTAGATGTTTACCTTAAGTCATTCACATTAGCATAATGAAGTTCCATTCTCTCAATATGGTTTTTACAGTAGTCCTGAGCTAAGTACATTCCTACAAATACTCTTTGCATCCTTCAATCCTATTTTGAAAGGCACAAGTCTAGTCTTTGGACTTTCCTAACAGCTGTTCACACTATACTGTCTGTCAGGCTTACTGATTGATTACCATCTGGAACTCAAAATCAGAAGTACAATGTATAGGCTTGAACAGATTCAAATATAGAAAATCAATCATCATTTAGTTCTTTACATTCATACATATTCCCTATGTGATTATTATGGTTTTTACAGAGATAGAGGTCAGCTTGTTACAGACTGAGTATTCCAGAGGGCAGATGAAAAGGGGGGACTGGGTCATGGGGCAGAGCTATGGGAATGAGATTACTTGGCTTGTGGCTGCTGCCAGAGGAAGAGGGGTGTGTTGAATAAACCTAGATTGTTGGGGGGCCAAGATTAGGGGAAATAACCCAAAAGTCACTTGCACTCCATTGCAAATTGAAGTCTATCTCCTGTATTGACCATGGTGATGTCACATTAACAAAAGCAACATTTTGGAACCAAGCATCAGGCTGGCTCTGCATGCATCTGCGCTGTAGCCTCTCGTGGCTGCGCATGCGTTGTATACGCCCTCTCATTGCCAGTCATGTTGGCGACAGGGAGGGATCAGCAACCTATCAAAAAAAAATGTGTAAAAAAATATTATAAAAATATTAAAAAGGGGGGAACAAGACTTGGTCCAGTACAGGCACGTAAAAGCAACTACATAAAGTGGAAGAAACATGTTGGTGTGGCATCCATTATATATGTATCAAAACAACAGAGTAAGAAATATATATATACACACACACACACACACACACGTTCCCTCTGATGTGCCGTCGCTGCGAAATAAGTGATATAATACAGGACAGAATGTACAAATCTCAAAACATATCTCCGTGATAATCTGCCTTTACCACAACTCTTACGGACGGGTTATGAGAATTTGTGCTGACCCTGATATCTGTGAGATACAAATTGAAAACATGCGCCAAAAATTCCTCCAGAGTGGCTGCCCCAATTATATAGGTGATAATGCCCTAATGTCATAACATGAGAGACATCATTGTAAGTTTGTACAAACGTGATTCTATTTGTAACTTTGGTCTAGCACCTAGCACGTATTAGGGCATGCTGGGACTTGTAGTTCCCTAGCTGATATCTTATGAAGCTGATGGGATGGCCCCTTCCTGTTCCAACATGACCGTGCACCAGTGAACAAAGCAAGGTCCATAAAGAAATGGATGAGTGAATTTGGGGTGGAGAAACTTGATTGGCCTGCACAGAGTCCTGACCTCAACCCGATAGAACACCTTTGGGATGAATAAGAGCAGAGACTGTGAGCCAGGCCTTCTCATCCAACATCAGTACCTGACCTCACAAATGCGCTTCTGGAAGAATGGTCAAACATTCCCATAGACGCACTCCTAAACCTTGTGGACAGCCTTCCCAGAAGAGTTGAAGCTGTTATAGCGGCAAAGAGTGGGCCAACTCAATATTGAACCCTACGACTGGGATGCCATTAAAGTTCATGTGCGTGTAAAGGCAGGCGTCCCAATACTTTTGTTAATATGTCATGGCTTCATCGAGGGCGAACACTTTCTACATCCCCACAATGGCAACAAGTATTGCATTAAGGTATCTGGTGTATGTATCTCGAGTATCTGGTCCATTTGCTTAGATGTCCCTGCTCTCTGGTGTATGCGGGCAAGGCGAAGGGTCCTTTTTTTTTTTTGTACCCATGATATAATCCACATTTTAGGCCTGAAAATTACTTCAACCTCCCACACATTATATATTTTCTGAAAGCGAAGACCCTGTCAAATAAAATGTTGGCTGTTTAAAATGTTTATGTTGCGCGATATTATTGCAATGTATTATCAAACCCCAAAATGTAGTGAAAAATGCCCCAAAACACAATTAAATATCCATTTAAAA
>NW_017309545.1:5759-24493 GCF_000935625.1 Nanorana parkeri
AGATGACGTTACAATCGAGTAAGTTGATACCCAACATGCCCAGGTTAAAAATTGTGTGCGTCCGTGAAACCGACAAAATTCTGTACCCCCAAAAAGTCCATAGATGACACTTTAAAAGCCCTCACAGGTCATCAGTTTAGAGATGTGTGTAAATATTGGCCTTAGAATTATTGCTCTCACTCTGGCGTGCGCGGCGATACTCAACATGTGTAGCGCGATTGTCGTTTTCATACGTAGGCGCACCGCAATGTGTTTACATGAAGACACGTGTACTCAAGGGTGACTTTAAAAAAATTATACCCGGTAATTTGAAAAACTGTTTTGTTTTTGTTTAGAAAAAAGCAGTCAGCTTTACAATTATAAACAGAGTCCCAGTGTCTTTAGCCGCCGGGAGTCTGTTTAAACGTGCCCGGTGCCAGTGACGTACTATGGACGTCACTGGTCACTAAGGGGTTAAAAGAAGGTTCCAAAAGCAGGCCCTCAATTAAAGAGGTATCCTCTGGCGAACCAGAACCAGATGTGAACAAACCAGTGGCGGTTCACTTTGTAGAACACAGACATCAGATACATGAGTTGAGTGGGATGGTGATAGACCACATCTAGTCGAGTCACAGGGGTGCAACAGGGTACTCCAGCTTTTGCGAAAAGAGGCCTTTTGGATTTATACCTTGGATACTGTGGCTCCTCGGGGTCTCAATACCAACTTATCCTACATGTATTTCTTACCTGATAGATGATGCATTTGATTACCTAACTTTCCTGTTGTCTAGTACAGGTACCCATGGATTCCTTGTTGAATAGCTTGGGCTTTTATCACATTTGATTATATCTCCCCCTATCTTTTTCTTTCCTGCCATTTTATGTTTATAGTTTTATATTCTTCTGTTCCTTTAACCATAGCTCTCCATGCACTGATATATGGATCATGATATATTACACTGGTGGCATAGATTTTTCATTAATGCTGTTCCATGACACTGTAGTATTACATGATCTAGATCAGTGGTTCTCAACCTGCGTGACCTCAGGATCCACATTTGTCCTTGGTCATTAAGTTGCGACCAAAGTTGCACTGCGAAAGACTGCACAACATTAGGGTACCACACGTTCCGGTGCAGGGGGTGTACGAACTGTGCGGGGGAGGTGCCTTTAGGGTACCATTCAAATAAATGGCAATGCAACACACCTTCCACACCAGAATGCAGAGTTGGTGTGATTGCGTGGTACAGTGCATTAATCACATGGTATTGTGCGATTAATTCACTGTTCCATGGCACCTCTATAGAACATGTGAAATAGCTGTAAGCAATGCACGTATGGATGGAGCTCTCTCATGGCCATAGCCCCGTCCCACCCCACATCAAGCGACACTCTGCGCCGGGCAGCATATTTTGAAAGGTTGCTTGGCACGAGAACTGACAGTGCTGCGCTAGGGGGAGGCAGAGGAGCCTCTCACCTAGAAAAGTGGAAGGCATGTGCTGACCCACTGAAAACGGAGTCGCGACCCACTTTTGGGTCACAACACACCAGTTGAGAACCAAGGATCCAGATCTACTGAATGGTTTAAAGGTTATTTTCTTTGGTTTAGTTAAAATTTTTAGCTGCTAATCTAGTAAACTTTTTTACTTTAATCTGTAGTGTGCCTTATTGGGTGCATATATTCCTGCCACAATGGTGTCAAACTTGGCTGTGATATATGTTTTGAGATTTGTACATTCTGTCCTGTATTTAGGTCCCTTATTTCACAACTACGGCACATCAAACAAGTAGTTGCTTTTACGTGCCTGTACTGGACCAAGTCTTGTTCCCTCGATTTTAATATTTTCATAATGTTTTTTACACATTTTTTGTTGATACACATTTGGGCTTTGTCTGGGCAGCGTCAGCCGGGTTGCCTGGCAACGTATCGGCCTTTGATAGGTTGCTGATTGACCCCTCCGTATCGCCAACATGACTGGCGATGAGAGGGCGGATACAGCGCATGCACAGCCAGGAGAGGCTACAGCGCAGGCGCCCGCAGAGCCAGCCTGATTTTCATGGCAACACAGGCTGTTTACTAGGTTGCCATGGCGCCACTGACTACGCCCACTTCTGCACAAATTCATGCGTGGGGCGGAACCAGCGGCCAGTGACAAGGCAGTGTGAAACGCTGCAATCTGATCGTGACAGCCACTACAATATCATTAAGGGGCATACAGACCCAACTGTACAAGGTATACATCTTTAAGCTAATACTACTATGTACTCTGCATCGTCCGTATGAAATGGCGGGAACATGATGACATCCAAGTGGGAGGTACACTTTTTGGTGGCTTCTTTTGATTGATTGATTTGATTTTCACATTACAACGGGCGGACGGAAAGTGGATAAAGGAAATCTAAATCCAAGAACATATATATATATATATGTCTTAGGCTAATGTATTAGCCGCATTTGTGGGAGGAGTCGGCGTCCCTCGCAGCCGTCTTAAGGAGCCGCCCGACCAGGCTTCCGGATGTGTTGAGCCCAGCGTTGCGGTGACGTCATTTCCGGGGATCCGCTCAACACATCCGGTCCAGCGTTACAAGGTCGGGCTGCTCGTGTCCCGGGACATTTTCGGCCAGAGCACAGCCACCGCTCAGAAGGTAATCTGCCGGTTTTGTTTCAGCGGTAGTTGCACAGGTTGCCGCAGCTTACGGGTGGCACCTCGAGCTCGGCTGTGGGGTTTCATCGGGTTTGTTGCCGGAGACCGCAGCATCGCGCAGTCCCGCTCGCATTTACTGACACCTGGGGACATTATTGTTTGTTTGACTTTACAGGTACCTCGTGTCGTGGAGTTGGGTGAGTATTGTGGCGGTTGGGTATGGGGCTGTCACCAGGGGGGTCGGTATCGCAGTGTTCGTCCTTGTGTCACTGGCGGTGCAGGGCTCCCTGGGCTGGGCAGCTCATACGGTGGGGGGGGGGCACAAGTTAGTATGGTCGGGTCACTCGGCACGAGACGTGACAGCAGTACACTTACGCATGTTGGTTAGGCCTCTGGCAGCAGGCACTTCACGGGCCACGCTGCCCACAAGGGTGCATTATCATCTGACATGTTGATCAGTATTGCTTCTGACCTGAAGAAGAGAGGTTCACTCTCGAAAGCTTGTCTTGTATATATTTTGTTAGTCCAATAAGAAAGGTATCATTGCACACTGCAAAACTGCATTTTTGTCTTTTTTGACATTCAGTTTCAGCACCCCCCAACCTTCTATGTTGGCTCGATCTGGTCAGGAGTGCGATGGGATCTAGTACACTTTGAGACTTTGGGGAAATTTCCCCAGAAAGCAGAAGCAAAAGGGTGAGAAGTGACGCGAGTTAGATTTACAGTAGTGCACATGTTCTAAAGTCCTGGAGGCTTTTCCAGCATGTCGGTTTAGGAAAAATAAAAGTTGATGGGTGCAGTAATAGGGAGAGGGCAGGAGTGAGGGTGATATGTATACGCAGTGGTGGGGAGAAGAGGGGTGAATTATAAGAGTTTAAAGGATTATTAAACCCTCCTGTGTTTTTGCATATATCTACTGCTAGCAAGCAGTAGATATATGCAAAAAGTGTTTTAAAAAAATGCTTTAAAAGCGGTTTAAACTTGCCTGTGTCTTCCCGTCCAAAAATGTGAAAATTCTCGGGAGGCCGCAAAGCATCTTGGGGCGGGCGCATGCGCAGTTCACATTTTTGGCCGGGAGACGGGGAGAGACACAAGGTAAGTCTATGGACGCGTGCACCCGCATGCAGACACCGTGGGACAGGAAGTGCCAGCAAGGACAGAGGAGTCAGCGCTGGATCAGAGACCCGCAGCAGCACTGGAGGGACAGATGAAAACGACATGAAAAAAGATCGGATTAGGAAACATAATTTAAGGTAAGTGCATCAGAAGACTCCATTTCCCGCTAAGAAGCTGGCTCGTCTCCAGTGGGCACAAGATGGCGGCGGCAGCCATGTGATTTCTCCTTCACCCTCCTCCTCTGGCTCCAAGGACTGCCTGGACCCTGCTCCCTCCATTTACAGTAAGCAGCAACACAAGGGGATGCCATAAGAAAGGGGCTGATGTTTCTATCCCTCCGATCTCTCCTGACACCTCACTGGGTTCCCCCTTGGACTCCACTTCACCTGAGGCTCCTACACTTGTGGAGGGGGATGGGGTCCTGCCTGACAATTCAGCCTCTGCTGAGCCTACTCTACTGGAATTGGAGGCAATACAGGACTGTAAAACGTCCTTTGCTTCACAGATAGAGGGAGTGCATATTGATCTATCCCTGCTGAAATATGATCTGTAGAGTCTGCAGGAGCCGGTCACAAAATCTGAAGGAAGA
Organism: Nanorana parkeri; assembly: GCF_000935625.1. Lineage (NCBI taxonomy): Eukaryota > Metazoa > Chordata > Amphibia > Anura > Dicroglossidae > Nanorana > Nanorana parkeri. The sequence continues at coordinate 10,089 of NW_017309545.1, forward strand.
ATCAGTATTTTGGAAGACACAGTCACTCCTCTTACTAGAGATACTGCTGTGCTTCAAAGGGAACTTGCTGCCTGCAGAACTAATGATCTGGAGAATCGCTCTAGGCGCAATAACCTGCGCTTTGTTGGATTCCCTGAAAAATCAGAAGGAATCCTTAATTATTCCTACAAGATTGGCTGCAAGACGTTTTTCCGGATTTTACACCAGCTCCGTCATTCGCCATTGAAAGAGCGCACCACACTCCTCCTTCTGCACCTCCTCTTGGAGCACCACCCAGGCCACTAATTTCCAAGCTATTAATTTTATGGATAAGGTGGCGGTGCTTCGATCTCTCGTCTGGTTGGAGAGCTTCTATATAATGGCAACCGTATCTCAATTTTTCCTGATTTTTCTGCAGAGGTCCAGCGACGGCGAGCATCATTCATGGAGGTCAAAAAACACCTCCGTCAGGAAGGTGTTGCCTATGCTATGCTGTATCCTGCTTAGCTTCGTGTGACAGCTGATGGTAAATTGCATTTCTTCTCTTTACCCACCGAAGTGTCCAATTTGGATGGAAGGTCTTCCCCAACGCAGACACCACCGGAATGATGACCACTGACATGTTCGCCTAGATGTGCACCTTTTCCCTTTTTGTGTGCCTTATTGCAATTATGCATTGGTATGGGTATTCTCCCTCCTTAGCCCAGTGGCCTTATTATCATCCTACAAGGTTCTATGCTTTATTGATCTATCATCGCAGTACTATGCAGCCACTGATTCCCTCCTTTTATGTCATTATTTTCTTTATCACCTGGAAGTGATCATTTCTATTCACCACATTTGCTTAGGAACTGCAAATTGTTTGATAGTCGGTCCCGGACAGAGTAGTTACACCCCTGCCTTGTTGGCATTTGTTCTAACTGAGAATGTAGATAATTTTCTGTTCTGGGCTTGAAGCTTGTTAGAGTTGGGTTATTAACTCTAACAAGGAGGGATGGGAACAGTAGTTGTAGTTTTCAATATATATATACACTGTTTATAAGATGTGTTAGGTTTGTCTCTGCCCCATGTCTTAGTATACTCGTCTTTATCCTAGTATTTTTATTACTGTGTCTACAATTCTATGTCTTATAAATTTTGTCTCCTGGAATATCAGGGGACTGAACTCCAAACTCAAGCAGTCACTTAGTTTTTTATTTTCTTTACTAATATATACTTCATGTAGTATGTCTCCAAGAGATGCATCTGATGGGCTCAAAGATATTGGCTTTGAAAATTTTAATTCCGATTGCCAAGACCGTTACTGCTGACGTTCTTCACATTAAGACTGAGCCTTTGGGAAGATTTGTTTTCCCCCATCTGACTATTGATGGGGTCCCTACATCTCCAGAGCCACCTACACTACTGCAGATTTAGAGACTTTATCCCAGATTTCTCTGCCATGTTTGACTCCTCAGGCAAGAGATGAGTTGGATGAGCCACTTACTGTGGGCGAGATTGAGGCTGCTCTCTCCCAGTTTCCTGCAAAGAAAACACTGGGCTTAGATGGGTTTCTGGTTGAGTGGTATACTACCTTTTGGTGTGGAATTGATCCCGCATTTATTGGCGGTTTATGGTGAAGCATTTGACATGGGGATCCTCCCACCCTCTATGAAGTCCTCATAGTTTTGATTTTGAAACCTACTTAATGCGATTTCTATCGCCCTATATCCCTGATTAATGTAGACGCCAAGATTTTGGCTAAACTCCTGGGTATGCATATTAATAAATATATGTCATCTCTAATCAATAGTGATGCTGCTCCACCTAGATGAACATACGTAGATTTACAAATCTCCAGTTCTCTCATCCCACTCTAGAAGATTGGACTCTGTTCTTCGTTGATACACATAAGGCATTTGGTAGTGTGGAATGGCTGTATTTGTTTTGGGGTTTTTGTTTTTTTTTTAAATCTTTTTATTCATTTTGTAGTAATAATACACCAACATAGTGCCCTAAGAAGTACATTACAAGTGTACATAGTACAGCATAACATATGCTGATGAACAGTACATAGAATACATAGCAACAATTCTCTGATCAGGGATCCCACCCAGTACTCAGGCACACATAGGATCCTAAGCACAATGAAATTGCATCATCTCCCCAGTAATCCTCACAGGAGACTAATAATTTTTGACCCTGCAGGGCCGCATTAACTGATGAAGTAAATACAAAGTTAGAGGAGGGAAATTTAAATTTCTCTAACAACATTTTAAGTATCATCATACGGTGATACAGCAGGAGGCAAAAAGTGGAGGTGTATGGCCCCAATAGGGACTCAGGTATGTCAGGCAGAGGATCCCCTTTTTTGTTTACCTAAACCGCTAGCGTATCTGTGGACTCTATCCACATTGACCACATTTTGTCAAACTTACGAAGACAACCCCTGCTTGTATAAGTGGCTTTATGGAATGGCAAGGAGGCATTAACTATCGACTTCCAAGCCCCCAAGGTAGGTGGCTCCGATTTTCCTCCAATGTAGGATGAGGATTTTCCTGGCATAAAACAACAAATATGTCAGAAGTGTACAGGATGCTGCTGAAGGAACCAGGTCATCAATTAGTCCCAGGACACAGATCTTAAAGTCCATAGGGATTAGAGTGTGTAACATTACAGTAACCATACTAGTGACGTCCCTCCAATAGTCCTTCATTTTAGGGCAAGACCATAGCACATGGATGAGACTAGCCGGCTCATAGGGACATCTCCAGCATCTAGAGGATTCAGAGGAACGCATTGTAGCAAGTCTGGCCGGCATAAAATACGCGCGGTGGACTATTTTGTATTGAATTAACTGGTCTCTTGCTGAGATCAAGGTGGTCATGGGCCTGTCCCAGATCTTCTCCATGTCCCCCAGCTCCAGATCCGGATAATCAGTAATCAAGGCCCACTGGCACCTCAGCAGGAACACCTCCCCCCTGAGTGAAAGCAATTTATAGATGTTTGACAAGGGTTTAGGCAGTCCATCTGTGCGAAGTAGAGACTCCATCCTAGATAAGAAGAGGGAGAGGCAGCCCCCAGGGAACTGAGAAGAGAAGGCATGGTGTAGCTGGAAGTAATGGAACAGATATCTGTTCGGCAGGGAATAGGCCGACTTGAGATCCTCAAAGCAGCGCAAGCTACCATCGCAGACTATATCATTCAACGTGAGTATCTTAATGGAAGTCCAGACTACTGGATCCAAGATAGATGCAAAATGACTGAGGGAGGGCTTCCGCCACAAAGAGTATGTGGAGAGAAGGTCAGAGGAGGCCCCAAACCTTGTGTATCAATTACATTTCTGTCTCAATGTTTTTATTGAAATTTTACACTCCCCCCATATTAACACCCCCCCACACATAAAATAATACGCTCCCCCCTTATTAACCCCCCACACACATAAAATAATATACTCCCCCCTTAATAACCCCCCCACATAAGGAGACTGAGCAGGATCGATCCCTGGTTATCTGGGGGCGATTAGTGAGGTCTGCAGCAGACCTCACTAATCACCCCCCAGATAACCAGGGATCGATCCTCCTCACATACATCCTTTCGGCCTGAGCTCAGAACTTTCAGAGCTCCGGCTGAAGGAAACACAGATGCAGACCATGGAGCAGCTGCCGCAAGTCAGGTACGCGGTCTGCGACCGTGTGCCTGACATGTCAGCTGGCTGCGGGCCACACAGTACCAGCTCGCGGGCCGGAGTTGGGCCGTGGATCGGTACTTGGAGACCCAAATTTCCACTCGCCCTCACTTTATTTTTACTCGCCAAATGTGAGCAGGCGAGTGGAAATTTTGAGCCCTTGTCTAAGGGATCTAAGGGAAGGTACTGGGACTTATTCCAGTTAACTGACAACCCAGAGTAAGTTGTGAACCTCTACAATATACGAAGGGACTCTGCTAGAGAAGGACACATATCAGCAAGGAATAAAATCCGGTCATCCCCGTAAAGAGCTACTCTTTCCTCAAGCCCAACAATACACAGACCTTGTATCGATGTCGACTGACAAAGGGCACACACAATCGGCTCGATTGCCAGGACAAACAGTCCCGGAGACAGCGGGCAGCCCTGTCGCGTTCCCCTGTAGATTGGAAGAGAGAGCAGCTCCCATTTTAATGGCGGCCCTAGGTTGGCTATATAGAATGCTAATCCATTTACAGAAAATAGGACCAAAAACCATTTTTGTTAAGACTGCAGGTATAACCAGTCTACAGAGTCAAAGGCCTTCTCAAGGTCAAGTGAAACGATTGCTCTGGATCCCGAGTTATCATGAAGGATCTGGTTGTGGGTATATAGTCGTCTAAGGTTGAAGGAGAACTATGAGGCGAGTGAAAATCACTCAGCCTCATAGTTCGAGCCGACGTATGTCAATGAAACTGTCACACGTCGGCTCAATAGATCGGGTAGTGAGTGAACACATACCGTTCCTCGTTCACTTCTCAATCCTGTGCCTGCAGAGAGCCGTGACTGTCACTCACAGCTCCCTGCAGGGTTTGCCCCCCTCCCCTGTCCGATCCTCCAGCGCTGACTGGCAGAACGGACGGGGGAGGGGGCGGGATAGGCAGAGCCAGCTGTCACTCACGCAGCTGGGTGGATCCAGACAGTATTGTCGGAATCCGTCCTAGCTGCAGCGTCTCAGTATGCCGCGAGCTGTAGCTTGCGGTATACAGAGCTTTGGGTGACGGGAGGATGCTAGTTTGTGTCCTCCCGTTACCCTTAGGAGAACTATGGGGGAAAACACTGACCACCATAATTCTCCTTTTTAATGTCTGTGCATTTATGGGGACTAAAGTCTGGTCTGGTCTGGAGACACTAAATTGGCAAGTACCCGAGACAGTCTCCTGGCGAGGACCTTCGTGAGGATCTTAAGATCCATATTAAGCAGCGATATGGGTCTATAGGATGAACATAGTAACGGGTCTTTGTTGGGTTTAGCGATCAGGACCACGTGAGCATCGTACATAGAGGGGGGCAGCAAACCAGAGTGTAAACAAGTAGCGTAAAGATTCAGTAGTCTAGGTACTATATCATAATCCACAAAATCACTGCGCTAGGAGTGAGTGTCTAAATAACTAATTGGACCAGCCGCAACAATGTGTGTGTGAGTGAAAATATTATGTAGCAAGTGAGTTGCGCTCGGTCTAAATAAAGGTGAATATTAAAAGTGTGGTTAGGTAAACTCTCAATTCAAAAAAAATGTAAGTACACTTAAAAAAATTTTGAATTGAGAGTTTACCTAACCACACTTTTAATATTCACCTTTATTTAGACTGAGCGCAACTCACTTGCTACATACAAGGTACTATATCCCCTGTGTTACGTACCTTCTGGGAGACCGGATGTGAGAGGAGGCTTCCCTTGCACCTTGTGTCCTGGTAGACTCTGAGGATGGGAACAGAGCCCAGCGGGACAACAAGTGTCAGGAGTGCCAGTGGTGTTGAGCACCGTGCAAGCCGTAGTCCAATGAGACGAGCCGCGGTCAGGTTCCAAGCGGGCAATTCCAGTACAAAAGGGGTCAGGCAGAAGAATGGTCAAATAACAGTTCCGTGGTCAAGGCAGGCAGAATTCAAGGTTTGTCGAGGAAGTCCGGGTCACAAGGATCAAGCAGGATATCACAAAAACTGGAACAAGGATTAGCTGATGATAAACCAGCAACATGGTGGTACTGCTGCTGGGTTTATATAGGGCCAGTGATGTCATTTCCTTGCACCGCTATGGCGGATTTTCGTGCTGGTAGGCTACTGATTCTGCGCATGCGCGGGATGGCGCATATTCGTGCTTGCAGGTTACTGCTTCTGCGCATGCGTGGGATGGCGCGTTCCCAAGCAGTACGGGAACGTGCAGGTTGCACATGCGTAGATGGCGGGGATCCATTACACCCTCAGGGGTGTGGACATTTTTGAAAAAACTACCCAATAAAAAAAAATTGTTTTAATTAAGAGTACCGATAGAGTACTTTTGTTTTCGGTACTCACCGAGTATCGGTGCTTCTGTTTGCATGGAGCAGGCTTCCCGGGCAATCAGGAAGCCGGGCAGCGGGTAATGACATGCTACCCGGCTTCCTGACTGCCAGGGAAGCCGACTCCATGTTTGGCCGGCTTGATTGTGAATGGCTTGGAAGCCGGTTTCCCGGCCAATCAGCATCGAGCCAGCTTCCTGGCCAATCAGAAAACCGGGCGGCGAGTAATGACCTGATTGGCCAGGAAGCCGGCTCGATGCTGATTGGCTGGGAAGCTGGCTTCCCAGCCAATCAGCAAGGAGCTGGCTTCCTGGCCAATCAGGAAACTGGGAGGCGGGTCATTAGTCGCTGACCCGCTTCCTGATTGCACGGGAAGCTGGCTCCATGTTCCCCTACGGCACTGCCGGTCAGAGGAAATCTTCCTCTGACCAGAAGTTCCGGTATTGGAGAAGATATCGAGCATTTGGGCGTGTACAAGTACTTGCCCAAATACTCTGTATCTGTGCATCCCTAATCAAAACTGTATTGGTCTGTGCTAAATAGCGCTTCTCAGTGGTCAGCGTGGTCCCCAGCCCACGCTGACCAATGAGTGCTTGCAATTTGCGAGCGAAATTCAAAAGGCATAGGACTGCGCTGGACAGTATGGGGTAAGGACAGTACACCTATACCGGCAGAGGGTAAGGACTGTTTGCCGAAAGGTAAGTTTAGCCGGGGGGTTTTGGGAGAGATTGGGTAATTCCATTTTCCCATATTACCTGGGAAAGTGAACTTGCCCTTTAATGCACACTGTGCGTGTGGGAGAGTTCTGCTGCCTCGCTACCACAATATGGCACAGTGAAATGGCGGCTGCACTCAACGCACACACACAATGTCCTATGCATGCATTTATTTGCATGCAGATGGCTGGGGCAGCGGGGTTGGTTTTCATTTTTTTATTTTTTACATTGTCACTTTTTTTTATATATATATTTAATTATTTTTTAGAATTATTCATAACTTTTTTTTTTTAATTATTTTTTTCCCCCCACCTAATTTTATTCCTATCACATAGGGATTTAAAATCATATATATATATTTAATTATTTTTTATAATTATTCATAACTTTTTTTTTTTAATTATTTTTTTCCCCCCACCTAATTTTATTCCTATCACATAGGGATTTAAAATCATCTATATAGTTTGGAGGTGACAGGTTCTCTTTATGGAACCTGCCCTCCAACACAGAACAGGTGTTCTGTGTAGTTCCTGACAGCTGAGACAGGTGGCGCTGTGATCACAGCGCCACGGTCTCAGTGATAACACAGAGCAGACAAAAAACGGACGTTTTTCATCTGCTCTGCGGGCTCTATGGTGAGCTCATGTTCTATGATCTCTGGTCTGCCAGAGGAGCCGGGGACCCCGAAAACGCTTCTTGTTTCATACAAGTGATCAGATCACTTGAAAACGAGCGGCGGCTCCACACTGTACACTTAGCTCTGCTTGTCCGGAGCGGGGCTAAGTGTACAAAAAAAACTACTCGCCCGAAACTGCATGTCCCGGGCGTCGGGCGATAGGAATTCCACACCCCTGATGCTTTTTATACCATTCTGCTGGAAATACATCTGGACCCAGGAATCTATTATTCGGAAAGGAGCTGATAGCCCGGACAATCTCTCTTCCGAGAAGGTACCCTCCAGAAGCTCTCTAGCAGCATGGGACAGCCGCTGAATGTCCACCAGTCAAGAAGTGTGTCTAACAGGTTTAAATCATAAGCAGGTATCCGCTGGTAGAGAGCCTCATTAAAGGCAACAAACTCCTGGAGGATGTCTCCAGGATCAGTTATTAAGGAGCCATCTGATGCCTGAATACAAGGGTCAACTGTGTGGGTCCTCTGCTCCGCTACAAGCATTGCCAAAAGCTTCCCATTCTTATCACCTTTCTCATATAAAGCTTCAGACTGTCTAGTAATAATAGCACGGATCACAGACTCATGATGGAGTAGCAGTTCGTTCCGGAGCATATCTGATGACGGAACCTCAGCGTGGGCAGCCACACTTTCAACCTCTCGACCCTGATGCTGAGATAAATCAAAATGAGAGACTGCCTTAGCATATTTAATTGAAGGCATCCCAGACCACAGTCTGAGTAGCCGAAGCTTGATTCATGGACCAGAAGGTAGAGAAGTGGTGCCGCAATGAAGGCTCAACTTTATCATTGGAGAGCCAAGCCTGCGCTAATCGCCAGGAGTGTGCAGACGGTCCTTCAGTCACTGTGAATCTTACAGATAACGGTAAATGGTCGGAGTTGCCCCCAGGTAAGTAGGTAGAGTCTAACAGTAGTAGAGCGTCATTAGCAAAGGCTAAGTCTAGGCGGGAAGAGGAGCTAGAAACATGAGAGAGGTAAGAGTAGGATTTTGTTTGAGAATGTTTCCAGCGCCAAATCTCAGTAAGACCAGCCACATCTGCCCAATCCTTTAATACAGTATTTACAGGCCTATGTGGGTTAGAGGTGTCCAAGGAGTAATCTAATAAATTGACATCCCCCACCACTAATATACGGGAGGGGGAATAAAATGGTGTATAGAATTGTGCCCTGGTTAGGAGGGGGGGGATATATACATTGACAAATGCGAAAGTCTGCGACTGAATTTCCACCAGCACCACCACGTATCTACCTTCTGGGGCGATTATTACATGTTGAACCACACATGGGAAATTCCTATGAAATAAAATGGCCACCCCTCTTATATAGAGGGAGTAGGTGGCACGAAAGGCTCGCCTTATCCATCTCCTCTGCATGGCCAATATTTGATTGCCCAATAGGTGAGTCTCTTGCAAAAGAAAAAACCTGGGGATTATAGGAGCTAAGAAATCGAAGAACCAAGGCCCGTTTAAATTTATAATTTAACCCTCTGACATTTCATGAGACAACCTGGATATCAGCAGCCATCAGAGCGTGGAAAAATCAATAGGTCTGGAGGTTCCTGGAGATCAGATGGATATATAGAGAGTCACCCAAGCCTGGGGAGGACCACGATCAGAGCTATAACATACAGTAAAAAAAACATCCCAAAAACACCCTGCTATTCCGCATAACAAACAGTAAACAGTAGAGCCGCTTGATATCCCAAAACTTGAGAAAGTAGGAAGAGTATTACACAATACTCAGAGATGAGGGCAAATTGCAAAAACTTAACAGTAACTAGCAGCGGATGTACATTACCATACAGCTCACTGCAGGAGTAAATGCATCCTCAGCTTAGTGTCCAGGTAGTACAGGTGACACTGTAAGTGTGACGGACACGGTTCAAAACTGCAATGAAGTATGAGCGGCCATGGTAGGATAAGGCATCAGCAGAGCTTTAGGTGGTTGGGCAGTCCAGCAAATATCAATGTATGGAGTCCAACCAGTCTGATGCAGTGGACGGATCTTCAAACAATTTCTTAGAACCGGCAAACTGCACCCTCTGTATTTCAAACCCTTTGTCACCAAGACGACGGCGAACATCTAGGAAGGAGCGCCTCTTCTGCTATTCCGGGGAAAAATCAGGAAAAAGCATAATCGTGGCATTCTGAAATAGCAACGCCGATTCCCTTCTCCTGGCTGTAGCAAGGATCAAATCTCTATCCCTGAAGTTGAGGAGGCGGACGAGAAACAGGCGAAGAGGCGAACCAGGAGGCCGGAGGGCAGTGGGGACCCAGTGTGCATGCTCTACAATGTAGGCCATAGAGACCGATTGCAGACCGAAGAGCTCCTTGAAGAACGACTCAGCGAAGGACGCAGGATCTGGGCTCTCTACCCCTTCAAGTAGCCCCACCACACGCACATTATTGTGCCTCAATATATTTTCTGTGTTCTCCGATCGTGCAGTCAAGTGTGCCACCGAACGTTGTAAGCTCCGGATGGTCTGCATATGATCCCCTGAGGTGTCCTCCATCCTCCCCACACGTGTCTCCACATTAGTGATACAGCCCCGCATCCTGTCGTATGAGGCCGCATTTAGTAGCCAGGGTGTCCATCTTGGCGATCAGGGTAGTCTTACTGGCTTCTATGGCAGCCCGTATAGCATCTGTGGCAGCTGGGGGGGCCTGGTTCCTAAGAGGAGTGTGGGCGTTAAGGATCAGCAGAGACAGGATCCAGATCCATGGCTTCCCACACAACAGTCTGAGTGCCTGCAGTGATGCGATAAGGAGAGAGTGCAGCCAAGATGGCGCCGGCGCACGTGTCAGCAGAGGAACCAGGAGCTCGCTCGGGGCCGAACCGATTGTCTTCTGGAGCGCATCAAGAAGAAGCCAGCTGTCACCGGACCACCCGCAAGTAATAGGGGAGTACTCACTCGGTTTAACACCAGCTTAGGAGCAGGATGGCTGAACTGCTCGCTCGGGCCGGACCGATTGTCTTCTGGAGCGCATCAAGAAGAAGCCAGCTGTCACCGGACCACCCGCAAGTAATAGGGGAGTACTCACTCGGTTTAACACCAGCTGAGGAGCAGGATGGCTGAACTGCTCGCTCGGGCCGGACCGATTGTCTTCTGGAGCGCATCAAGAAGAAGCCAGCTGTCACCGGACCACCCGCAAGTAATAGGGGAGTACTCACTCGGTTTAACACCAGCTGAGGAGCAGGATGGCTGAACGGATAAGGAGAGCTGCAGAGAGACACGTCTGTTCAGTCTCACATCTCGGCCATGCCCTCCATGGCTGTATTTGTTGCAGGGATTACATCTTTTTGGTTTTGGTCCTTGTTTAAACCAATGGGTTAGAACTCTCTGCAACTCCCCAGTGGCTAGAATATGGGTCAGTAAAGATGTTTCTCCTCCCTGTTGTATTTCTAGGGGGACTTGATGGGATTTGTGAAAGGGGGCAACCCTATTTGCTCTGGCATTTGCACTGCTGGCGGTCAGGATAAGGGAATTCACTTCGTTGTGTGGTTTATCGTTGCTTGACTTAGAGGAGCGTATATCCGTGTATGCTGATGATACACTGATTTACTTATGTGACCCTAATTGCTCACTGGCTCACCTTCACATGCTAGAGGAATTTGGTTACTACTCTGGCTTTAAAGTTATTTGGGACAAATCTATTCTTTTTCCCTTAGATACAAATACGATTGCTCATATGCATCCCACGTCCAAATTGATAGTGGCCCATGAATTTAACTATTTGGGTGTCAGAGTTCAGTGTCCCCTTTTTTCTCTTTTATATTAAGAACCGTTTAGTCCCTGTGATCAATTCCCTTCAGCTGAAGACAAAACAGTGGAGGGATCTGCCTTTGGACTTATGGGAAGGGTCGATATTATTAAAATGATTGATTTTCTTGCCGAATCTTCTATATATCATGGCTAACTCTTCATGCTACATCCCACAAAAAGTATTTCTGTAAAATTAACTCTATAAGTATATACTTTCTATGGCAGGGACGTAGTCCTAGAGTGGCTCTGGAGGTGTTGGAGCTTCCTCGTTCTCTAGCGGGTTTGGCCTTTCCAAATTTTCATATCTCCTATCTGGCCACTCAGTGGTGGTTCACGATTGGCTGCTCCCTCATATGGGAAATGCTTGCACGGCAGCCGAAGCTGCCATACTTGCCTCTTTTGAATCCCTTCAAAATGCTATATATAGGGGGATTTCTGGTTCGCAATCCAGGTACTGCTCTTATTTCTGTGACGCTCCGTATCCTTAAAGTGACATCTAAGGCAAATATTTGTTTTCCCTCCCCCTACGTTAATTAAAGCACTTACCTTAAATGATGTCTCCTAATCCGTTCTTCTTTCCTGCAGTTTTCAGCCCTCTCCAGCGCTGACTTATCTGTCCTTGCTGGCACTTCCTGTCCCACACGGTCTGTATGCGGGTGCACGCATCCATATACTTACCTTGTGTCTCTCCTCGTCTCCCGGGCCAAAAATCCGAACTGCACATGCGCCCGCGCTGGGAAGACACAGGTAAGTTTGAACCGCTGTTTAAAGTAGATATATGCAGAAAAAACGTGAGGGTTTAGAAACCCTTTAACTATATCATCAAATGGCTATGTGTGGATGCCTGGTCCCATTCCCCCTACTCCCCTCTATGGGGGTAACCCTTCTTTTCCAGAACTACTGCATTTACCATCCATTACCTTCTGGTCCTTAATGGGTGTCAAATCCCTGCATCATTTATTTAGGAATGGAGTCATGCTCACCTTTTCGCAAATCAGAGGGGAGCTGCAGCTCTCCTCTAATGCCTTTTTGGCTTATTTCCAATTACTGCGGTCCGTGCTCAGTGTGGGTCGACCTCTTTAAATCTGGTCCATTCTCCACTAGAATAGTTGTTACGCAGGGACCTTTGCTCTAAATTGGTTTCCACACACTATGCGTAGCTCATGGTTACTAGATCTTCTAGATTTGACAAACGGAAATGGCAGGCTCTCATCCCGGACCTGACCCTGGATGATTGGAATGATTTTAAAGATACATATATGTCTTCTGTGATAGCGTCCAGAGATAGAATTTTGCAAATTAAGTTTTTCTACCTGGTCTACTATACCCTATCGCTTTAGTGTACCTTAGTTCTCCGCCCCTCTCTGCAGTGCTTTAAGCACTGGTCAGAGGGCAGATTTCTTTCACTCTTTTTGGTCTTGCCCACACATACGCACCTTCTGGTCTGAAGTTACCTCTTTTTTGGAGAAATGTTTGACTTTCCGCAATATAAGTAATCTCTCCTTTTGACTGTTAGGACTGTTTGGAGAGCTAACGTTGGATTCTGGGGCTCGGACCCTTATTCGTGTCCTCCTGTTTTATGCCAAGAAATCCATTCTTTTGGTATGGAGTAGCCCTGAGTTGCTGGAGACGTATAATTAATTAATCTCTACCTCTTTATAAAATGACTTCTGAACGGGGCAATCCAGAGCGCTTTGATTGAATTTGGGGTCCATGCTTGTCTTCTATTGCTACAACTGTTGATCCTTCCTTAGTTGTCATTGGACGTAGTATTAATGTGTTCTTGTATACCTTGCTGATTTTATTATCTGTACTGCAGGCGTTGTTATACTTTATCTTATCATTATTTTGTACTGAGACTGTAAACATGGTTGAGAATGTTTGTTTGATTTTCTGTTTTTTTTTGTTTTGTTAATGTTGTACTATTTCTATTTTATTTTATTGAAAATGTAATAAAAAAGCATCTTTAAAAAAAAAATAGTCTAAATCAAGAGTGGCCTAAAGTAACAAGCATGACTCCCCTCATAGTCCCCTTAGGGTGTGTCTGCTCCCTTACTCCATGCAGCAGTGTGAGTGAGCAAATCCACTTCAGGACAGGAAATGTCTTATTTGCAGAATTAATTGGATTGTCCATGAGCTCCTTAGCTGACGCCACTATCTCACTCAGACTTCGGCATTGGGCATCTTAGATCATTGTGAATGGCTGGCCTCAGATGATTTAACATCAATGCGTATGCAGAGGATTTAATTCTTCCTGGCACTAAGGCATGCAGATAAAGTAAACTAAGCTGCACATGCACAACGCTTTTATTAAAGAAAAGACATAGTATGTCCCTTCTACAAAAAAAAAAAACTCTACCTGCATGCAATTGGAATGCAGTTATTTTTCTGCGCCAAACTTCCGCTTAAACAGTTTAACAACCTTAGTACCAGAGCAATTCTGTAATTTCTGCACACATTTATACAGTCTGAATTTTTAGATAGTAAATTACTTTGAACTCCTAAACATGTATATATTTTCTGAAAGCAGAGGCCCTGTACAATTAAAAAAAAAAAAAAATGTTAGCTGCATTTTTTTTATGTTGCCTGATATTTGCACAAATGTTTATCAAATTGATATTTTAGGGGGGGGGTGGGCCAAATGAATTTTAGTGCACACAAATTACATTTAATACAATTTTTTGTTGGCAAAATATAAAAGATGGGGTTACATCGAGGAAATGGATACCAAAAATGTCAAGTGTTAAAATTTGCGTGTCTGCCCATGCAATGGTGAAAAACGATGGTACTCAAAATTGTCCATAGGCGAGTTAACAGCGAAATTATGGCTGTAGAATTATTGCTCCCGCTCTGACATTCGTGGTGATACCTAACGTGTGGTGCATCGTCGCCTACGTAGGCATGCATGCCCTACGCACGCGTGTTTTCATTTGCATGCAGATGGCATTTTTTTTCAACTTAAGTTTATTGCTATCGCACACGGGCTAACAAGCCCCCATGTGAAGGTGTTTGGAGGTGACAGGTTTTCTTCATGTAGACATCAGGGGTCTATTAGACAGGGGACTGATTACAGCATTGTGCCCCATCGCCTGTGTTACCAGCACTTCAGCAGGCTTTGTGACAGCTGTGAGTAGGAAGCGTTCGGAGTACAGCACTTCCTGCCTCACTGATCAGAGCAGGTCGGGGAATGGATGTGCCCTGGTCTGCTCCTGCTCTCCATCCTGAATGCAGTTTCCATGGTCCCGAGTCCCCCATAGTAGTGGGGGGGGGGGGG
>NW_017309545.1:24582-30933 GCF_000935625.1 Nanorana parkeri
TGGGGGGGGTGTTCTGGGGAATCTCATAAATCAATCAAACAAAAAGCTCACAGTTTATAACTCTTCCTTATTCTATCCATTTTTTTTTAAAAAAGCTTTTACTAGTTACACTTTAAAAATGAAATTACACTTTTGATAAAGCTTCAAGAGGCTAAACAAATAGCCATGGCCAAAAATATTGGCACCCCTGCTAAATCCCATAGAGCACCTATGGAGAGATCTCAAAACAGAAGTTCGGAAAAGGAATCCTTCCAATCTGAGAGACCCGGAGCAGTTGGCGAAAGAAGAGTGGTCCAAAATTCCTGTAGAGAGGTGTAAGAAACTCATTGATGGTTACAGGAAGCAATTGATTCCAGTTATTTTTTTCAAGAGCTGCGCTACCAAATATTAAATTGAGGATGCCAATAATTTTGTTCAGTCCATTTTTGGAGTTTTGCGTGGAATGTGTCAGGTTTGGCTTTTTTTTTGTCAACTATTTTTGGGTCATACCAATACAAACAAAATAAATAAACATGAGAATGCCTAAACATTTCTAATTGCAACAATTTTTTTGTGCAAAATGGTACATTATCTGACAGAAATGCAGGGGTGCCAATATTTTTAGCCACGACTGTAAGTGATACAATGGAGACAAATATAAAAAAAATATGTGCTATTATTCAGATAAAGCCAAAAGTTACCTGACATTCTTGGGTTATTTGTCTTTCAGGAATCAAATTAACTTTATCTACTTTGCTGGATGGCAAGAACATCAATGCTGGAGGTCATAAATTGGGTCTTGGACTTGAATTTGAAGCATAACCCATCTCACTCCACACAAGGTCATTGTCCAGATGTTCTGCAGCATAGATATCCTAAGAATCTAGTATCCCTTTGTAATGTTCTGTGTCCTGGATGCAAACTACCTTCTGAATCAATGACAAGTGTTTCTATAGAAACAAAAAGAACCAAGCTTTAAAGTGAAACTGTTGGAATAAGAAAAAAAGAGACAGGTCTATTCCGAGATAAGTTTGTAATATTTAATAGATGCTCATTTATACCATGCTTACTATTCACAAAGGTATCAATTTTTTTTAACAGAGTAGTTCTAATATTATATTGAGAAACACAAGCATATGGATATTTTTTTTTAGAATATTCTATTCTTTCTAGATATGGGCATTATTGCTCATCATAGCTTTGTCAAGCATCCTAAACAAAAGGGGTTTAATGGTTTTGAAGTACTTCTTACCATTTAATGTGCATAGCTGTTGCCTGCACACAAATATAACAATCCAGTATTTTATTAGTTGTTATAGTCTTATCTGACACCTGTTTGACACTACAAATGTCCATAAATCAACCATCTTGAGGTACTTGGAACCTCACAATTAAAAGTTTCTGAAGGAAGAAGTATTCCAGTTGCCCATAGCAACCTGTAACATTCTCCCATTCATGTTTCATGCAGCAAGAGAAAGAGAGAATGCTATTGATTGCTATGCATAACAAGGCCCGTTCTTTCTTCAGACACTTGAGCATGAGGCTGATTTGTGTTTTTTTTTTATTTTACACATTGTTTTTTTCTTCCCTGACACACTACAGAAAAAGAAAATATGTTTCTCAAGTCCTCACATTGATGTTACTTGTAAACATTTTCACCAAAACCGTGTTTTATTTCCTGCACAATTTTACATGTGTTTTAATTTTTTTTTTTTAAGCAGTGTGAGTGGTCCATGTGGTGTCTTCCATTTTGTGAAACTAGACTCCCTTGATATGCTGTATGTAACATCCATTGAAATAAAAATTAAGACAAAAATATAGTGTTAAATGTATATTTTATTTCACTAATAAAAGGAATAATATATCTGAGTGAGCAAACCATATTTCATGAACCAGTTGAATTGCCTTTCCAGATTAATATTTTACTCCTCTGTGCAAAGTATGCCTGTGTTGCAGCAATGAAAATGCAGCAGCTTTTGTACATAATGAAAAAACTGTAAGCTGTACAAGCTGATTTTTTGCATTTTCCTATTACATACAACCATGTGAAAAAGTATGTACACCCCATGGAAATTGTAGACTTATATTTTGCAAACATTAGATCTTCATTCAAACGGTTCCCGAGATAAAGGCGATATATATACGAAAGAAAAAACAAATTTACCTTTTCAATCTTCCTCAACAAAAATAACAAAAGATATAATGGTGTGTTATGGAAAATGAAGTATACCCTTGGCCTCAGAATCTGGTATTGCTCACTTTAGCAGAAATTACTTTTTGCATTACTGCCCACCAGTACCCAATTATATCCGTGCAAAATTATTTAAAGTGTGTTTTACTTTTGCACTATGTTTGCTACGTGTTTCTAGTCACCTAACATGCTTAAAAATAATTTTAAAAAATATTTCTTACCTTTTAGATGTCTTTGAGGACAATGCCGCTGCAAGCTTCTCTTTTAGTTTCAGTAACAGCAAACTCTTAACTGTCCTAATAATCTAAAGCCGGGTATACACAGTTCTATTTTTTGCGGGCTGAACAAAAAAAATTAGGCAGATTCCTCCATTAATATTTACGAGCATTGAGCGTTGAATCCCCTGCGGTGTCTATTGTATGCTGACAGGCTGCTATCTCCATTCGTCCAAAAATTTTCCAACCTATTCCTTCGATCAGCTGATTGAGGGATGCAGGGCAAAAGGATGACAACCGTGGCACCCACCCAGCGAATTTTGGACAGTTCTTGATTAAATGTGCTGTGTGTGCAGCCTACTTAGGCACAAACAAAGAAAACTGATCTTTTTAAATCCCTTGCTGGACTCATAGGCATCCACAACCTTCTTTCTTTGGGCCTTGCTCTGAGCATGATGACACCACATACACTAACGGCTTAGAAAACAGACCCTAACTGTAGATATCAAAGGTCTAAATAAGTCTGTTTCCACCTGCATACTCCTTAAGAAGGTTCTAATAATTGGCACCTAATCTGGAACACCTGAATTTTATTTCCTCTTCAATGTGTTTTATTAGGTTTTTGCGATACAAAGAATTCAAATAAACAACAGAAACAGTCGTGTGGGGGAGCATCAAAATGCCCGTACAACGGGCGGCATACATTACTTGTTGCAAGTACAAAGGAAGGGGAACTGAAGGATGAAAATTTCTCGAGGTGGTGGTGGTTGAGCTTTAGTTACTATGGCATCCCATTGGAGTAATTTAGAGTTTTGTAGGAAGTTGAGGGTGGTGTAGCCTTGTGCGTGCCACCATGTAAAGGCCAACGGACTGTCCATCGCCGGAAGGAACATAGGGTTCCCCAGGAGAGTAGTAAGGGGTAGGTGCAGGGAAATTAAGGCAGCTGCGTACTTAGTGGAGTCCCATATCCGAAGGGCGTGGGTGAGAATTGGGCTGAGATGTGAAGGACGATGGGTGGGGGGGAGCCACGGGATAGAGGAGAGCGAGCATCGGTGTACATAAGGGATCTCCAATAGGGTCCAGAGAGGAGGATCTACCTGAATGTGGAGAGCGGCAATGGGCGCAATTTGTGCAGCCTGGTAGTATTTCTTGATGTCAGGGACCCCCAGCCCCCCCTGGCGGTGATGACAGTAGATCGTTTTCCGCGCTACCCTTGGGCGTTTATCACGCCATATAAAGGACATGATGCTGTGTTGCATTGATCTAAGGGCAAAGTTTGGAATCGCTACCGGGAGGGTGCGAAAAAGATAGAGCCATTTGGGAAGAAGGGTCATTTTGACGGCATATATGCGGCCCAACCAGGAGATGGGCAGGGTATTCCAGGAGGTCAAGAGGTTTTTGAGGGAACGGAAAAGGGGTATATAGTTCGCTGAATATAAGGAGTCATAGGACTGGGACAGGTGTATGGGAGAGAACGTTGTGCCCAAGCAAATGTGAAGTTGTCTTGAAGAAGGGCAACAACTGATGTGGGGAGGGAGATTTTTAGGGCTAGAGATTTGGATTGGTTCACCACAAGGCCGGACAGATTCCCAAAAGCCTCCAAGGTGTTAAAAAGAGATGGCAGAGATATTAAGGGGTGGGTCAGGGAGAGAAGGATGTCGTCGGCGAACAAGCTAATTTTAGAGGTAATCCCTGCTACCTCCACCCCTCTTATGGAGTGGTTGTTGCGGATTAGCATGGCTAGGGGCTCAATGGCCAGGATAAACAAAATGGGGGAGAGGGGGAAACCCTGTCTCGTGCCTCTGGAGATTGGGAATAAGTCTGAGAAATGTCCCGTGTACATAACTTTGGCGGAGGGATTCCGATAGAGAGTCATGAGCCATGTGCGGAAGGAGGGCCCAAAGCCCCATTTAGCTAAGGCATAATGCAAATAGTCCCAAGAGAGTGTGTCGAACGCTTTGTGAATATCTAACGATAAAAGGAAACCAGGTACTGGTCTCTGCTTCATAAGGTGTATCAGGTGCACCACCTTCCGCACATTGTCCCCAGCCTGACGGAGGGGCGCGAACCCCACCTGGTCTCTGTGGATCAGAGAGCTTAAGGATCTGTTCACCCTGCTCGCCAGAATCTTCCCCAAGAGTTTTACATCTGTGTTTAACAGCGATATGGGACGGTAATTGGCTATATCTAAGCTATCCTTACCCGGCTTAGGTAGCATGGAAATATTAGCGGATAGGGAGGACGAATGTAGGGGGGAACCAGATTTCATGACATTGAAGAGGCCAACCAAGTGAGGGGCCAGGATATCTTTAAATTTTTTATAATAAAGGTTGGAAAAACCATCTGGGCCTGGAGATTTTGCTGATTTGAGGGTGGCGATGGCAGCCAAGACCTCTGCTTCGGTTATGTCCGAGTCCAAGGCGTCTCGACATTAGGAGGGGAAGGATGGGAAAGGGAGGTCACTAAAGAGGCGGTCAGCTGCAGTCGGATCAAAGGGGCGGGGGGGAGTATAAATTGACGTCAAATGAGTTTGGAAGAGTTTTACGATGGTAGCGGGGTTGGCCGTGACCCCATGTTGGGGGGTTCTGAGTTTAAGCACAGGTTTGGTGGAGGGTAGCATGCGGAGTTGTTTAGCTAGAAGAGGGCCCGGTTTGTTAGACCGCATATAAAAAAACTGTTTGTTCCAGCGTAGCTCCCTTTCCACTTTTTCATTAAGGAGTAGATTAAGCTCCACCTTGGCGGAGTCTACTTGAGCTTTCAGGGCCTTTGTGGGGGAGGATCTCCAGGCGCTCTCTAGATCTAATAAGTCATTGGTCAGAGTAGTTATTCTACCAGTTCTGGACTTCTTTAGGTGGGAGGCTAGGCTCATCAGTTCCCCTCTGAGAGTGTCCTTATGGGCTTCCCAAAGGGATACGGGGGAGGAGACTGAGCCCTCATTTAGGTGAAAGTATGACTGTAAATGCGTTCGGATTGTGGAGAGGTTTCGGAGGAGAGGAGGGATTCATTTAGGCGCCAGTTATAGTGTGGGGGGCGGCCGAGGACGGTAGAGCATTCCGCTGCGATGGGGGAATGATCCGACCAGGGTACCGAAAGGATGGTGGCTTTCTGAAAGGAGGCAAGGGAGCGTTGTGGGATTAAAAAGTGGTCGATCCTACGAAAGACTGCGTGGGGGTGGGAGTAATACGTGTAGTCCCGGGATGTGGGATGCATTTCACGCCACAGGTCAATCATGCGGTGGGTGGTTAAAAGGGATCGCGTCAACTTAGATTGGGCTGCATCACATTCAGGGGGTACGGCACCAGTGGGCGGGATTGTCCTGTCCACTGAGGGGTTCAGGACCACGTTTGAGTCCCCCGCTAGGATGATCAGACCCTTACCATGGTGAGAAATTTGCTGCAATAGATGGGAGAAAAACCTATGTTGGAAGGTATTAGGCGCATAATATGACACTAAAGTGATAGCTGTGTCGTATAGGGAGCCCTGGAGAATAAGGTAGCGACCAGTGGGGTCAGCAATTTGTTTATGGCAGATGACAGGTAAGTTGGAGCGGAAGGCTATCACCACTCCCCTTTTTTCCCCGCTAAAGTTGGCTGCATAAAAGTGATTGTAGCATCTGCCCAGGTATCGAGGGCAAGAGGACGTAGAAAATCTAGTTTCCTGTAAAAACAAAACATCAGCCTTGCAGGAGTGGTAATAGCCTAATGCTTTAGAACGTTTACCTGAAGCGTTGAACCCTTGCACATTGTGGGAGATTAGTTTCAAATTGTGGGGAGAGGGAGCCATCATGAAATAAGGGGGAGTGGATAGCCGTTAGTATTTAGAATGGTAAAATGTGGGGTATCCCCAATCGTAAAGGTAGCCCGGGGGTAGTCGCCAGCAGCATGAGAGAGAGAGAGAAGTAAAAATAGGAATAGGAAGAAAAGGAGGGAAGAGAGGATCAGGGAGGGGGAGACATGTCGTGTGGGG
>NW_017309545.1:33290-34201 GCF_000935625.1 Nanorana parkeri
GCTGCGATGGGGGAATGATCCGACCAGGGTACCGAAAGGATGGTGGCTTTCTGAAAGGAGGCAAGGGAGCGTTGTGGGATTAAAAAGTGGTCGATCCTACGAAAGACTGCGTGGGGGTGGGAGTAATACGTGTAGTCCCGGGATGTGGGATGCATTTCACGCCACAGGTCAATCATGCGGTGGGTGGTTAAAAGGGATCGCATCAACTTAGATTGGGCTGCATCATGTTCAGGGGGGACGGCACCAGTGGGCGGGATTGTCCTGTCCACTGAGGGGTTCAGGACCACGTTTGAGTCCCCCGCTAGGATGATCAGACCCTTACCATGGTGAGAAATTTGCTGCAATAGATGGGAGAAAAACCTATGTTGGAAGGTATTAGGCGCATAATATGACACTAAAGTGATAGCTGTGTCGTATAGGGAGCCCTGGAGAATAAGGTAGCGACCAGTGGGGTCAGCAATTTGTTTATGGCAGATGACAGGTAAGTTGGAGCGGAAGGCTATCACCACTCCCCTTTTTTCCCCGCTAAAGTTGGCTGCATAAAAGTGATTGTAGCATCTGCCCAGGTATCGAGGGCAAGAGGACGTAGAAAATCTAGTTTCCTGTAAAAACAAAACATCAGCCTTGCAGGAGTGGTAATAGCCTAATGCTTTAGAACGTTTACCTGAAGCGTTGAACCCTTGCACATTGTGGGAGATTAGTTTCAAATTGTGGGGAGAGGGAGCCATCATGAAATAAGGGGGAGTGGATAGCCGTTAGTATTTAGAATGGTAAAATGTGGGGTATCCCCAATCGTAAAGGTAGCCCGGGGGTAGTCGCCAGCAGCATGAGAGAGAGAGAGAAGTAAAAATAGGAATAGGAAGAAAAGGAGGGAAGAGAGGATCAGGGAGGGGGAGACATGTCGTGTGGGG
>NW_017309545.1:34363-53151 GCF_000935625.1 Nanorana parkeri
GGTACAGAGGGGGAGGGGGGGAGGGATTATGGGGGGAGGAGAAGGGGGGGTGAGGTAGGAGTGGAACAGGAAGCGGTTTGTTCCGCAGGGGTATAAGCCTCCGACAGGGGCCGACGGGCGATGTCGGCGATCTTGAGGCGTTTTGCACTATGATGAATGCTAGGGGAGGGAAGCAACGGGTCTAGGTAAAGGATGGTGTTAGCTTCCTCACGATAGGGAGGCATTATGTTAATAAGGGAGGTCACCAAAGTATACAGCAAAAACATAAAAGTTAACAGTTGAAACACACTAGTTAACACACCGTTAGCAATCTGTACCATAATGGCTAAACCAGTCTGGGTGAGGGGAGGAGGAGGGGGATGTGAGAGGGGAGCATGGGAGGGGACCAGCGGTGGGGGAGGGGAAGTAGATGAGGGGAGAGGGGGGGCAGTGGTGTGGTAAATTACCGCGTAGGCCTCCCCAGTAGGGAGGACAGTGCGTTATCAAAAGAAGCAAACATGATACACCATAAAAGCATGAAAAACCACAGTTAAAAACACAGTTGGTAATTTGTACAATAATGGGTCAACGACTTTAGATGGGGGAGTAAAAGAGGGGGAGGGGAAAGGGGGAAGGTGAGTAAAAGCAAGGTGGTATGCCATTCTATCACCGGGGGGAGCAGTAAATCTACCAATAACAGTGTGTTATCATTCCAAATAATTTGCAGGCTGACATGCATGATAGGTTAGTGAAATCGGTAGCAATTTGGGGGGATGGGGGAGGGAAGGGTGGGAGAGGAGGCTGATAAAGCAGCGTGGCAGAAGGATGGGCTGGCCATCACTTCGAGCCTCCTAGGAAAAACACCCCGGTCTGTAAAGCCCAGTCCGTTTGGGCAGCTGTCCAGAGGTGGGATTGACAGATAGGGGTCATGGTTGGCAGGGTAGGGGAGGGTAGGATTGGGGAATGCGAACCTAAGGGGTAACAACAATAAGGTGCAGCGTTGCCCGTTATCATGAGGGACAGCAATGTATTCCAACATAGTAGTATGGCATATGAACGAGCATGACAGAAATACTTAAACAAGTGGGGGCTGCTGGGGCCAAAATGACTACAAAGCAATAAAATTTTCGAATCTGGAACAGTCAGTGCCGAGCAGCAACATGGTCCTCCGTAGGGTCTGGCAATCTTGAGTGAAGGTCCGGTATCGGGGATGGAAGGCGAGGGAGTGGGAATGGGTGAGAAATAGGGCCAGAAAGATCCTCCGGATCGGGACGAGGGGGAGGTGGTTGGGGCCATGCAGTTCGCTATCATCCCGTTAGGCGCCGGAGGTAGCATGGAAGAAGAGCAGATGGTCTGAACGATGAGTGTCAATTCTGTGCCGGGGGGGGTCCGGCAAAAGGGAAGGGGTGCCCCCAAGGCCTAGCCAAGTGTCTGGGCAACCATTAGAGACCAAGGGAGAACTGAAACAGGGAGTCGGAGACCTAAGCTCCTCAACGTGGGGTATGTTCCATCAATGGAGGGACGGATCACGGTGTGTGGTCCAACTGGAACCGGTGTAGCAGGCAACGGCCTGAAGTGTGGAAACAATGAGGGCCGTACTCACGGAATCAAGTGGGATCAGAGGCCTGACCACGAGCAGGATCTGCGGAGGAAAGAGCCGTCTTCTTAGCTGCCACCGGGGTCCAAATAGGAGTCAGGCGACGTGGAGACAATCGATCAGGGTGGGGACTCAGTCGTTTAGGAGACGAAGGATCCAGGCCCAAAGCAGACAGCAAGTGCTGAGCTTCATCCGGCGTAGAGATGTTGTGGGATTTTCCATTATACTGAAAAACATGACGAAAAGGGTAGCCCTAGGCATACTTAATTTCGTGGGAGTGTAATATGGCCAGAAAAGGCTTGAGGTCTCTCCGTTTCTAGATGGTAATGGGGCTGAGGTCAGCATAGATCTCGTAAGTGAAGCCTTGGAACACCAGGGTGCGTGCATTTCTGGCGGCCTGGAAGATGGCGTCTTTAGTGCGGTAGTGAGTGAACTTGACTAGCACATCCCTGGGTAGGCCGTCTGAGCGTTTAGGGCCGAGGGAGCGGTGGATCCTGTCGAATTCCATGCGGTCAATAGGGATCGCCCTTTGGAGCTCCTGAAAAAGTGCGGTGATGGTAGAAGGTAAGTCCTCTATACGCTCAGGTACACCACGGATCCGCAGATTCCCCCTTCGCGCCCTATTTTCGAGGTCTTCCAACTTGGATACCGCCATCGAGAGGTCTGCTTGCAATGAGGTGAGAGCAGCAGAATGAGCGTTCACCACGTGGGTAGTGTCGTCCACCTTAGTTTCTCATAGGTCGGTACGAGAACCCAGATCCCTGAGCTCTCTAGAAAGGTTGGCGGAGATCGTGTCAGTAGCCATCTTAAGTTCGGCCTGCAGCATGGATTTGAACCGGTCCAGGAGCTGGGCATCTCGTAGATGGAAGTCCGCGGCGACCGGGGACAGGGAGCGAGCGGCTGAGAGGGGACAAGCAAGTCGGAGGGAGTCCCCGATGGTGACGGCTGCTCAGGATACAGAGGAGAGGAGGCCATCGTACGCGTGTTAGGTGAGGCAGCCGTTGTTCTTGGCGGGGTCGCGGCCCTCGTATCGCGGGCAGCCGACGATCGTGCAGACTTGCGGGTACGCTGTGAATAGGCGCCTTTCCTGCCCATGAGAGGGGGAGAACAGGTCCGGGATGGAAGTGGGGAAGGTTTGGGGTGGGTTCGATGAATGTATCTAGAGAAAGTTGGCTGCAGGTGCCCAGGGGAAGAGGAGCTGAATCAGCACACGTCTGCCATGTTCAGCGGCTCACGAATTTTATTTCATATATGTATTTTTTCCAGATCTGCATTTTTGTTCATTTAGATTAACCCCTTCATGACTGAGGCCTTTTTTTCATTTTTTGCACCCATGTTATATTCCACATTTTAGGCCTGAAAATTACTTAAAACCCCCACACATTATATATTTTCTGAATGCCAAGACCCTATACAATATAATGGTGGTAGTTGCAAATTTTTATGTTGCGCAATATTAGCGCAACTCCTTATTAAACCCCAAAATTTAGTGATACATTTAATTAAATGCCCCAAAACACAACAAAATACCCATTTTTTAAATAAAATATAAAAGATGAGGTTACAACGAGTAAAACGATACCCAACATGCCCAGTTTACAAATTGCGTGCGTCCGTAAAATGGCGAAAAACTGCAGTACCCCAAAAAGTCCACAGAAGACGCATGTGTAGCGCGTTCGTCGTTTTCATACGTAGGTGCACCCGACGCATCTTTACGTGGCGACGCGCGGGGGACTTTTACAAAAATTTATTATTATTATTAGATTTATTTGATTTTAATTTTAAAAAACCGGGCCCGTAGGAGGGGCAGCAGAGCCCGGGAAGCACGGCGGCGGTGTCCGGGACAGGTAAGTCTCCAGAATCGCTTCTGTTGTAAAGCCGACAGTCGGCTCTACAAGTTTAAACTGAGTCTGTTTAAACTATTTAAGTCTGTTTAAACAGCCCCGATGCTGGCGACGTACACTGTACGTCGTCAGTCACGAAGGGGTTAAGAGAATGGATACACCATCTCAGATTAATTTGCTAATTAAAAAACAAGTATATCACTTGGATAGAGTGGGGAAGTGTTAAAACCCCCTGATTTTATTGATGTCTGTTTCCCATGCAGTTGAGATTTACTGTCTCTCTTTTACCTTGCAGCCGTTGTCACTGGAACACTAGGAAATTCAAAATTTTACAGCTGTCACTGGAACATAAATAATTGGAAATCTTCCATTGGGGACATCTATTCTGGTGACAACTCTACAAAAGGGATTTCCCCTCACTTTTGAGTTTTTCTTATCACTTCCTGTTATATGTCCAGGACAGGAAATGATGGTGAATTTCTCTGCTGTCTTATGTTCCTCACTGGCACTGTTTCGGGGATTGATGCCTGATGTATTCCCCCCACCACTGGACAGCCAATAGAAAGTGTCCATGTCACTCAGGCAGTGACCTGGACACATGGAAGACTCTCCTCTGCAGGGAAGAAGATTAAAAAAACTAGGAACCTAGAATGTCATATGGCCAATGTTTTAACTGAGTTCTTTTGGGCTTTTTGTCTTTTTTTTTTTACCCACCCACTGAATAGTTAGGGGGGTGTGAGGAAAAAGTTGTGGAGGATGATGAATAGTGTTCAGCTTTTAGGCTTACAAATGCTTTTTAATTGCCTGCTAGAGCTGATTTTACTTGGGGATTACAAGCAAGGCTCAAACAATTGCTCTTGCATTTATTCCCGAAAAATGTGCATACTTCTTGCAGTCCATCCTATTGTCACTTTACTTGCTTATGCCAAAGCTGCTGGAACAGTCATAGGGGTAAACATTGTATCCAGTGCAATTAACATTTCACATTTTATCATACTCTTTGGTGTGTCTGGTGGGTAAGAATGAGATGTCAATAGAGTTTTTTGAGTGTACGATATGCTGCTTATGTTAGAAATCCCTTGGTTTTTTTTTTTCCTGATGCCCGCTCTACAGGCAACTGCACCATGCCTCCCCTGCCTTTTTCGACAGGCTTTAATCCCAACATGTAATTTCCCACCTTCTGCCCTCTCTCCTTAATCCCTAAAGCCTCAATCCTCGCCACTTTAAAAAACAAAAATCCTATTATACATCCTTTTCTTCATTGGTGGCGGAAGATCCTTACTCCTGGACAACATGGTGTTCACATAATGACGTGTGTGCTTCTCTGTCCACGAGTACTGTGAGCCCATTCTGGTCGAATGACCTGGGTTTACCGGAAGTGTGTTGAATGACGCTGGAAGCCATGCAAACTGAAAGACTGATAGCAACTTGCATTGGAGAAGAGTTACTGCATGGGGATAGCTCCAGACTGAGTATTGCAGCTAGATCCCACTGGGCCTTTAAGAAAAAAAAAAGTGAAGTTGGACATTTTTGTTTAGAGATGTGCTTGCTGGCAGAGATTCTTCAATATGGTTGGTTTCCTACAGATCTGATCACTCTCCAGTGCCTACAAATACCACTAGGGTGTCCACGGTCTAGCAATAACAAGCTTGAGATAAGACCTGGACCATTTCTTTTTGTTGGGTCCACTCATTGTTTGAATTACAAAATGGTTTGGCACGTTTCATATTTGTAGACTGCTTGACATTACAATTGAAAATTGTATACTTGCCTTTTGGTAATTTTCTTTCCTGATGCTAAAGCATGGCAGCATACACATGTGTATAGATCCACCCCTCAATCACAGGACCAGTTATAATATAAATGAAAACACCACCCTAAAGTAGTAGTTTTATAAATATACCAAATGTTGAAGCCCTGGGAGGGTTTTGTATGCGGCAATGCTTTATCGTCAATTTTCTTTTTTCCTGACGCAAGCATGGCAGCATACAAATGGGGCATCCCCAAAACAAGAGAGGTTAATGCTGAAGTGATTAACTTATTAATTGATTAATTTATGTGCATCATCATCATTATAATTATTCAAAACCGACCAACCAAACTCCAATGTGGTCAAGGCTCCCCAAGAATTTCCTGGCAGATGCCCTAAGCGGCAAGTCTCTAGACAACAATGAATGGTCTCTCAACCAGCAAGTCTTTCTAAACATTTGCAGCAAGTGACGTTACCCACATCTTGACCTGATAGCAATCCCTACAAACACAGCACACACAAATGCAGCCACTGGTGAGGGTGGACTTTCTGACAGTAGTAGTGGGTGTGTTAAAGCCCAGATGGGCCTGGCACTTGGAGCCTCCTATTCTTCTCCACTAAAATTTCAGATCTTTTTCAACAGGGACAAGTACTGTATCCAAATCCAGTCGGGTTACATTTAATGGTCAGGAGGTTGAAAGGCAAAGACTGCCCGTTTTTAAATATTGGGCATTTCCTGCTCGCGTGGAGGTTAGGTGAGCAGCTTCTAAAGACGCCCACTAAGATCTAGAGAGTTCCCGGCCGGCCGTTTTTTACAACGGCCGGCCGGGAGGTAGTTAAGGGAAGATCGCAATAGCTTATTGCTCGGCTTTAGGAGTATGAAATATGAAAGTGAGCTACTCATTAATGGGCATTCCACTGGAGGAATCAGAGGGGGAGAAAGATTTGGGAGTTCTAGTGGACTTTGACCTTAGTAACGGCATTCAAAGCCAGGCAGCAGCAAATAGGGAAGGCAGGGTACTATCCTGTATAAAAAAGGGGATGTACTGTAAAGACAAATGCATAATTCTGCCCCTGTACAAAACACTGGTCCGGCCACATCTTGAGTATGCAGTTCAGTTTTGCACAAGATATACAGTTAGTCTTAGTAACACAAACGCACACAACCCAAAGGTTGAACTCGAGGGACCTGTGTCTTTATTCAGCCTTAACAACTATGTAACTGTGCTGCTCAGCGGCCATATGGTGTCGTGCACGATTACATCAGATACACAGGTGTAGTGATGTCAGACACCATGCGGCCACTGGGCACCTCAGTTGTGGGGGAAAGGACACATCCCAATCCCACTACAGCCGTGCATCTGATATAATTGTGCACATGTGGATGACATCATCCGTCCATACCCTCTGCCACCTGACCAGCTAAGCCACTGAGGCAGGTGGGGAGGTAGAGTGTCCTCTCTCCTCACAAGTAGTGCTTAACACCCCCAAAAGCCAACAAAAGGGGGAGCTTTTTTCCTTGTGAAGACCCTTAAGCAACCTAAATTGTGGGAATTTTGCAACAAGAGAGGCTGAACCTGTGCAGCAGAAAAGGTAAAGGCAAAGCAAACCAGGAAGGTAAGGGTAAAAGAAAAATCCCTTTAGGCCCCATTCACACACGAATCGGCCTGCACGTACAGCTCCGTGCTGCGTGCGGGGCCGTACCAAGTAGCTGCCGGGAAGGACAGGTGCTGCATGTGATTAGAACGCAGCCCCCGTCCTTCTCTATGGGGCTACGCGGCCGTACGCCTCCCTACACTCACCTCATTTGCAGGTGGTCCAGGTGTTGGCCTTTACTTTTCAACCCGACCTCTCCTTTACTGGGCCAGGCAGAGAGTTAGGGGAGAGCGCTACCAGCTGACTCCAATCCTCTGTGCAGGACAAACACTGGAGCGATCACTCCTGTACATAGTCTCCTCCCCATTCAGAAAACTGGTGATAGTAAATATTTTCTGAATGAATGAGAAGCCTCTGTGCTTTCCATTCATTAAGAAGAGAGGCTGCAGAAAAAGAGATTGAGGACTGTGTCCTCAATTTCTTTTTCTATTTTAAAAGGGAAATATCAGGGGGCTGTTTAGACCCCTAATATTTCCCCAAAGTCCCCCCAATGCCACACAAGCACCGCAGGCGGATAGGACGCCGGTGCCTCTAGGACCCACTGGAATGTAAGGCGGCCGACTCCCTGCATTCAGGGGCGTGGGGTTGCACCGCAGCCATGTCCCCCGCCCCCCGGTTCGATCGCCCGCACCCAGAACGCAGGCACATTAGTGCCTGCATTCCGGTCCAGTGTGATCTGCAAAAATAATGCTTGCAGCATTTTTGCGTATTGCACTGGACCGGAACGCAGGCACTAATGTGCCTGGGTTCCGGGTGAAGGCGTTCGCACTGTGGGCAAGGGACCTGGATGTAGTGCCATTGACATCAATGCACCGCCACGCTCCCTCCCGCTCCTGAACGCAGGTGTTTTTTTGTTGGTAGATCTCATTGAGCTCGTCATTTGAAAAGTAGATCTCCAGAGGAAAAATTGTGGGTGCCTCTGTTCTACATGGTCACACGTTGATTTACACATTGATCAAGTTTCATCCATATATTTCATTTTGTTTTCTTAGTCAACTCGGATCAACCAACAATATCCCGGAAGCTATTTTAGCCACCACGATTTATTGCTGCACACCACGGAGGATCCAAAACCGTTTCCTCCACCCTATTCCATTTCCTACCAAATTCAGTCACATCCATTTTATCCCCACTCGGTCGTACCGCTTCTTCCTTTGTTTTTGTTTTGTTCATACACTTAAGTCAGACACCCGGCCCGCATGTCCTAGAAGCTGCTCACCTAGCCAGCACTTCAGAGACTCGTTTGCCCCTTGAGAAGACCCCCCTGGCGAGCGCTATAACTGTGGACTTTGTCCCAAAAACTTTCAAACCATTGTGTCTTCAGGTCACCAGATCACCTTTTTCCACAGGCAGAAAGTGACCAAGGAAGACCAGGCCATCACACATGACCATAGAGGCTTTTTTTTCTCTTATTTTTGCGTTCCGCTTCTTCCTTTGTTTTTGTTTCATGAAGACACAATGGTGGACAAGCATTGTGACAGAGAACGATTTATCAGCATGGTGGAAGAATGCCCTGAGCTATACGATACCAGGCATCCACAATATAAGAATAATCGCAGGAAGGCTGATCAGTGGAGCTCAATTGCAGAAAGAAATTACCCAGGAGGGGAGAGACAGATGCAAGTAAAGAGGGAAAGATTAAAAATGTGAGCAAGAGAGTGTAGGATAGAGCAAGAGGGTGGCCAAAGTAGTAGTGAGGTGGGTGTCAGAGAAAAGCTTTGTAACCTCCTCTGTGGTGACAGCGTCAAAAGAGGAAAGTAACAAGCGTGATGGTGGGTCTGGTACATTAATAGGGGAAGGTGACTGAACAGTTGCGGTCTGATCCCGAATTTTATCTATTTTGTTTGTGAAATGAATGGCAATGTCCTGGGCAATGAGTGAGTTAGGCAGTGGGGGACATACCGGTAGTAGAAAGTTAGAAGTAGAAAAGAGTTAACGAGGTCTAGATGAGAGAGTGTTAATGAGAGTGACAAAATAAGTTTGTTAGGCACCACAAAGGGAGGAATTATATTTTAAGAGGGCAGCTTTATACAAGTCTTGCAGAGACCTAATTTTCCGCCACAGTCGCTCAAGAGCACAGCTATGTCTTTTTAGATGTCTGGTTTCTTCTGTTTGCTATGGTTGTAGTGGACGTGGCCAAAGTCTGCTTGTAGTGAGGGGAGCAAAGGTGTCTAGGGAGGATAAAAGCGAGCAGTTGTAGACAGAAGTAGGCAGGTCAGGGCAGGACGGGTGAGATTTTGTCATAGAGGTAGTCAGTAGCAGAGTAGAGAAGAGAAGGGTTGAGGTGGTGAAGGTTTCTCTGGGTGACAGTGTGCTGTTTAGGAGGATTCAGGGTTGGGGACAGGTTGAGTGTGAAACTGACATGGTTGTCTGAGAGGGGAAAAAGAGTGTTGGAAAGGTTGCAAGGAGTGCCTAGGTGAGAGAACACGAGTGAGTAGGAATGTATGTCCATTGTGTTGGATAAAAAGAACAGGTTAGGTTAAGAAATTGAGTGGAAGCTCGGGTGTTAATGTTATTACCAATGTTAAAGTCACTAAGAATGATAGTGGGTATTTCTGAGGAGAGAAAATTTGGGCATCCAGGCAGAGAAGTCATCATGAAAGCAAGATACCAGACCAGGGGGCCGATATACTACAGCAATCCTCAATGAAATTGGATAAAATAGGCGAATACTGTGGTTTTTAAAAGAGGAGAGGGCAGAGCTTGAAAAGTGCATTGTGGGGATAGGATTCCCACTCCACCTCCTTTCCATCCACTGGGTCTGGGTGAGTGCGTCCAGTTGAGGCCACCATGGGAGAGGGCAGCAGGAGAGGCATAATGTCCTCTGGCAACGTAGCTTTCTTTAACCCCTTCATGACTGAGCTTTTTTCAGTTTCTGTTTGTAAATGACTGACACACTTTTTACATTGTGATTCTTCCATGGCAGTAATATAGTTTCTTACTAAATGTACCCACACATATTATATATTGTTTGTTTTTTTAGAGGACAGATAGATACATGTTTGATATAATTATATAGCCCTAACACCTCACTTAGTTTGAATAAAATATAAATATTTATATATTTTATTTTCTTAATTTTTTTAACTTTTTACATTTTTTATTGGTTTACATTGGTTTATAAGGCATTGCTTTGTACATCCATAATGAACAAGCAGATACAATGACACATAATACCGCCATTATTTTCTTTTATTTTTCTGGGGTTTTTTGCACTTTATTTTATTTTTTTACACTTTTATTTTTGTCAATTTATATCAAGTAGTCACTATGACTGCTTGATAATTTTTTTTTTTTTAATTTTTGGTTATTATTAGGCTGCTCCAAACTTAGGAACAGCTAATAAAAACCTTAGAGACTGATCTTGACAGCATGTCAGAATCAGATCTCACTAAGGCTGGGTTCACACCTGAACGTATGTTTTCAGGCGTTTTATGAGCGTATTGCCTAGCATTTTCGACAGGAAGTCTTTTTCATTGGACGCCTCCATAGTCAATCAAAAAACGTGCGTACAACGCGCTTTTTTTAAGTGTCAAAAACGCGCAAAGATGTACCTAATTTGCTATTGGAGTTCCGGTGTCCATTCTTGTGTGCATATGACGAGGCATACAGCATTGCAGCATACCACCAGCTATACAGGGCTACAAATATAGACTTGACACCTTTTTCGCAATCAAAACACTCTAGTGCCACACGTCAAATTTTTCCTTCACAGTATACAGGACAGAGCGAGAGAGAGGAAAGACAGCTAGGAGAGACAGTGAGGAGAAACAGCCAGGAGAAACAGCGAGGAGAGCAAGGAGCGGTTCCTTAAGGGGAGTGGCGGTGTTCCCATGGTATTGTTCTATATCTCCGAGCCCCTGGATACTACACTCTAAAAAGCAATCTGATTTGTGGACACTGTCTTGAGTGACAATTTCCGTGCGTTAGCCGGGATGTGCGTTCGGAAACTCATGTTGGATGTTAGAGGCCAGAAAAAACTGCTCCCAAGCTAGCCCTGTCCCACAAATGTATCCATCAGATACCTACACCCCACAACAATCTTCCCACCGGTAAGCAACATCCTGGGGCACATGGCTAAGGAAGAAACGTGGGCATAAGTTCCTCATCAGCTGATACAGTTCCAAACAGCTTTGCCTTTGACTTGGCCAGTGGCAGTAGCCTTCAATGGAACTGTGATAAGATTTCCTGGTCCAGTAGTACTCTTCTCAGATATTGTATTCCACAATAAAGGTTGTTTATCTCTGGGGAACAGAAGGGCTTGCTCTCCTTGGGAGAGGCAGACGAGCAGCAAACAGGGCAACCTCAAGAGCGAGCCAATCCGAAATATCCAATGCCGGAATGTCCAGAAAACGGAAAAGGTTGGGGAGTTGATCTGTTGTCTGAAGCAAGAAGGAGTCACCCCTCCCTACGAACATGCAGGTGAAATGGGTATCCCCATCCAGCAAAGGTTGGAGGATCCTGCGCATCAGCAATGTGTGTCGGGAGAGATCTGGGAGAATTTGAATCGACGCTCCATCGAACTCCACCGATTAAAAAAGTGAATTCTGCAAAGGTCTGGTTGAGTTAGGAGGGCGAAAAGACTGAATTCTATGGACTCTATCAATGTCGATGGCAGTAGTATTGTCTCGACCCAGTAAAACATTGACTGTACCGTCATTTCCAAGTCGGGACCCATCGTCACCTCAGGAATGCCTCGCAGTTTCAGGTTGTTTCGCCTACTGCAATTTTCCAGGTCATCTTGATGGAGCTGTCGTTTTGCTAGCATCTGGTCTTGTCGCTGCTGAGCCTCTTCCAAGGCTTGTACTCGTACTGTCAGCGCTGCTTGAGTAGACGCATACGTCCATGCGAGGTGACAGTGTGGACAGGGATTCTTTCATCTCCCGCATCTCCTCTCTCATGACCATTGTAAAGTGGGAGGTAAAGGAGGCCCAATCACTCTTGGTAGGCAGGGATGCCAGGAGGGCACAGACATCCACCTCTATCCCCCCATACCTCAGTGGCAGGGGCAGATCACATAGATTCCCGTAGACAGCGGGAGACCGAGCCATCACATGGCTCCTCTATGTCCCGGGCCATCTGTTCACCCAAGGTGGAGGGTAGTGGGGAGCCAGGGGGGAGGGTCTTCCCGTAACCGGCCGCATATCCGCCATCTCAGGCTTCTCTGCTGACAAGTGGGGAGGGAGGGACGCAGGCATCGGTGACTTCCAGAGGCAGAGTGGAGCCGTTCCTTCTCGCGTCTCCTCCCGGCCACGAGTGTCCGGCTCAGCGCAGCCGCGAGATAGCAGGGAGGCGGGGGGAGCGGAGCAGTCTACTTGTCTGCTTGTGGGAAGGGTCCCAGGCCGGCTGCCTGCATCAGCCGTGGACCCGGCACTTTGAGAAGACAGGTGCGGGGGGAAGAAGGCAGAGACTGGAGTCCCAGCATCCGATCATGTATGGATTACAAAGTTAACACCCTTTATTGTGGAATACAATATCTGAAAAGAGTACTACTGGACCAGGAAATCTTATCACAGTTCCATAGAAGGCTACTGCCACTGGCCAAGTCAAAGGCAAAGCTGTTTCGAACTGTATCAGCTGATGAGGAACTTATGCCCACGTTTCTTCCTTAGCCCTCCTTAGCCATGTGCCCCAGGATGTTGCTGCTTACCGGTGGGAAGATTGTTGTGGGGTGTAGGTATCTGATGGATACATTTGTGGGACAGGGCTAGCTTGGGAGCAGTTTTTTCTGGCCTCTAACATCCAACATGAGTTTCCGAACGCACATCCCGGCTAACGCACGGAAATTGTCACTCAAGACAGTGTCCACAAATCAGATTGCTTTTTAGAGTGTAGTATCCAGGGGCTCGGAGATATAGAACAATACCGTGGGAACACCGCCACTCCCCTTAAAGAACCCCTCCTTGCTCTCCTCGCTGTTTCTCTTTGGCTGTTTCTCCTCACTGTCTCTCCTAGCTGTCTTTCCTCTCTCTCGCTCTGTCCTGTATACTGTGAAGGAAAAATTTGACGTGTGGCACTAGAGTGTTTTGATTGCGAAAAAGGTGTCAAGTCTATATTTGTAGCCCTGTATAGCTGGTGGTATGCTGCAATGCTGTATCGTTTTTTTCTAGGATTTCTAGTCCTGTATAGCTGGAGGTTGTTGTGCATTGCTATATAACGTATATCAAAGATTTGCATTCCCTCTGTAGATTGGAGTCATTCTGCACTGCTGTAGATTTCATTGCTGAGATTTGTAAATGTGAAGGCATGGATTGTATTCCTTAAGGGTGGCGCTGGATCCCTTCAGATTCCACCCCATGGAATAATCGGCCATGCTGGGACATGCCACAATAGAAAAAAGGCCTCTGGAAAGACCTGTGAAAGGGGCTGCTGGAGGAAGCATTAATAAGAATATAGCTACGCAATTCACGTAGTATACTACACAAAGTAAGTAGCAAGATTCTTACTACTTCGTTCTTAAAGCTACTTAAACAGGCCTGCCCAGAAACCTGTCTCTGTTTATGGACATCCCAGTATGGCCGATGACTCTGTGGTTGTATCGCTGATCACCTGATTCCGTGGAGGATTGCTGGAAAGGTAACTGGCAGGCAACAAAAGAAACCGGCCAGAGGAGGATAACAGAATTCATGGATGCATAACACAAAGTAGACTAGGCAGTGGCAGAACTACAAGGGTCACAGCAGTCGCAGATGTGACCGGCCACTGGTGTTCTGCTATTTAGGGGGACTTGGACAGGAGGAAGAGGGCCCTGGTAACTACTGACAGTATATTTCCAAAAAAAGGCCCAACAAAATCTTCAACAACAGATCCATGATGCTCTTATTATGGCTCTGCGGATGAAGAGCACTTGACCAAGATTCCATTAGTCTGGCAAGATCTGCAACAAATGTCATAATGCTCGTAATAAAAACTCTAAATTGTAATTTGAGCATAGTCTTCAACAATAGGGAATGGGCTATTCAGCAATAGGCAGGTTGCTATCAGAATCGGTTTCCCCTGGACAGATAGGGTCTGAGGAATTGAGGATTAGTGATGGTGGTCTATCTGGGGTGTGGGGTAGTCAGAGATAGCATACACACATGACATGACATTAACCCTTGAAATGGCGTGGAAGCCATATTGGAGGGGAACCGATTCTAATAGCAATAGACAGCTCGCTATCAGAATCGATTTCCCCTGGAGAATGGAGAGTGAGGATGGTTTATTTGGGGTGTGGGGCAGTCAGAGGTAGCACACACAATTGATTTTGACCTGGCAATGGAGTGGAATCCATATTGGTGGGGGAACCAAATCTGATAGCTATTGCTATTGGTTCCCCCACCAATATGGATTCCATATTGGACAAAAAAGGTTTGATGAACTGAAGAACAGTGAGGATGGTCTATCTGGGATGTGGGACACTCGGAGGTGGCATACATAATTGATTTTGACCCTGGCAATGGTGTGAAGTCCATATTGGAGGGGGAACCAAATTTGATAACAACTGGCGGCCTGCTCTCAGAATCCGTTTCCACCGGAGAACAAGGGTCTGATGAATTGAGGACAGTGAGGATGGTCTATCTGGGGTGTGGGGCACTTATAGGGGGCATACACAATTGATTGTGACCTTTACAATGTCGTAGAGTCCATATTGGAGGGGGAACCAACTTTGATAGCGACTGGCAACCTGTTATCAGAATCTGTTTCGCCTGGACAGAGAGAGTCTGAGGACTTGAGGAACAGTAAGGATGGTCCATTCTGGGTCTGAAGCATTATTAGGATGAACAGTGCAGATTAGGCTGATCAGTACGGATTAGAATGAGTATTGCAGATTAAGATTATCATTGTTGATTACAATGAGCAGTACCTATTACGATCGGCAGTATGGATTGCAATAAACAGTATGGATTAAGATGATGAGTGTGGATTAGGATGAGCAGCACAATGCTCATCCTAAGATTAAGATGATGAGTGTGGATTTGGATGAGAAATACAAATTAAGATTATCGGTGTGGATTAGGATGATCAAGGCTGATTATGATGAGCGGTGCGGATTATGATGATCACTGCATATTATGATGAGTAGATTGATTAGGATGAACAGTGCAGATTAGGCTGATCAGTACAAATTAGAATGAGTATTGCAGATTAAGATTATCATTGTTGATTACAATGAGCAGTACCTATTACGATCGGCAGTATGGATTGCAATAAACAGTATGGATTAAGATGATGAGTGTGGATTAGGATGAGCAGCACAATGCTCATCCTAAGATTAAGATGATGAGTGTGGATTTGGATGAGAAATACAAATTAAGATTATCGGTGTGGATTAGGATGATCAAGGCTGATTATGATGAGCGGTGCGGATTATGATGACCAGCGCGGATGAAGATGATCAGTGCAGATTACAATGAGCAGTGCGGACTAGGATGAGCGTTATGGATTATGATGAGCGGTGTGGATTAGGATGAGCAGTGCGGAATATGATGAGCGGTACGGATTATGATGATCAGTGCTGATTATGATGATCAGTGCTGATTATGATGAGCGGTACGGATTATGATGATCAGTGCTGATTATGATGAGAGGTGCAGATTATGATAAATGCGGATTATGATGAGCGGTATGGATTATGATGAGATGTGCAGATTATGTTGAGAGGTACGGATTATGATGAGAAAATTAAGATTATCGGTGTGGATTAGGATGATCAAGGCTGATTATGATGAGCGGTGCGGATTATGATGATCACTGCATATTATGATGAGTAGATTATGATGAGTGGTGCGGACTAGGATGAGCGGTACAGATTATGATGAGCGTTATGGATATATGATGTGCGGTGTGGATTAGGATGGTCAGTGCGGAATATGATGAGCGGTACGGATTATGATGATCAGTGCTGATTATGATAAATGCGGATTATGATGAGCGGTATGGATTATGATGAGATGTGCAGATTATGTTGAGAGGTACGGATTATGATGAGCGGTGTGGTTTATGATAAGCGGTGCGGATTATGATAATCGTTACGGATTATGAGGATCAGTGTGGATTATGATAAGTACGGATTATGATGAGCGGTGTGGCTTATGATGAGCAGTGTGGATTATGATGATCGTTACGGATTATGGTGATAAGTACAGATTATGATGAGTGGTGCGGATTATGATGACCAGCGCAGATGAAGATGATCAGTGCAGACCATCGCTCCCTCCCATCAGCCTCCCTGAAGCCAGCTTAATAACACACCACTGCTGCTTATAATCAAGTTTTACACCTTGGCTAACAGATACACTATTTAGGCAACCAAGATCCCATCTGCAGCTCACTGGGGGCGCCCTATCCCCTAACAGTCCCTATGAGGGTGACCCTTAGGGCTTAGGACGAAGTTTGTAAATCCCTCTACCCTGATAATGCTTGTGTTTCGCCTGTGTTTCGCCTGATAATGCCTGTTTGTTGTGGAAC
Organism: Nanorana parkeri; assembly: GCF_000935625.1. Classification (NCBI taxonomy): domain Eukaryota; kingdom Metazoa; phylum Chordata; class Amphibia; order Anura; family Dicroglossidae; genus Nanorana; species Nanorana parkeri. The sequence continues at coordinate 50,640 of NW_017309545.1, forward strand.
AACCTGAAACTGAGCCATTTCATGGACATCCCTGACTTTCACATCTGGCCGCAAAGGGGAATTAGAACATTGGGGGATCTGACTTTGACCGGTTCACTTGCCTCCTTTGCAAAATTACAGGAGAAGTACAGTCTTCCGAATAGCTACTTGTTTAGATACTTCCAGCTGCGTCATGCCTATCCGGCGCAGATGGGGCGGGCAGCATTGCTCTCTCACGGTTACGCCACTGGAGTCCATGCTCCGAAGAGAGGGTGTCCGGAAACCTTTATCAACAAACCCAGGACAAAACCAGGCCCTGTCGGACGCGGTGGGGGTTCATAAACTCCCTTGCAAGGTCAAATGGGTACTGGACGAGCCGGATCTCTCCGATGATGCCTGGGAGGAGGTGTGGGACTACCCCTTCTCCCACTTGGTGTCGGTTAGGGATCGGCTCCTACAATTTAAAATATTGCATAGAGTTTACTACACACCTGCAAGACTTGCGAAGATCTACCTAGATTCCTCTCTCTCCTGTTGGCGCTGCTCGGCACAACCGGCCGACATCCGCCATATTTTCTGGGACTGTCTGGGGATTGGTCACAGAATTTATCTCACAGGTGATAGCACTTCCTGTCCCAAGAACAATTTCAGTATGCTTACTGTGGCTTACTGAGCAGGTAGCTCCTACTACTGCCCTACGCATACTGACTGGGGTATTGCTATTTTATGCTAGGAAGTTGGTGGTCCTGCACTGGAAGCGAAAAGACCCTCCATCACTAGCAGAATGGAGCGGCATTATTGACTCGTCCCTACATCTGTATAAAGCAGCTTACATTAGCAGAGGATGCCCGAAGAAATTTGATAAGGTTTGGGGTGGTTTGACTGCCGCAGTCTGATGGATAAGAGTTGGGATTGAAACCACTTGGAAGAACTTGGGAAGACATGGGATGGGAGGGAGGTTACATTTCTGGAACGACTCCTCTCTAACCTAACGCCCTCCACCCTACACATGGGTAGGCTGTCACGTCGTGGAGCAGTTACCACAGGATGCCCTGCAGGTACACACCCTGTTAGGCTCAGAGTGGGTTGAGACATAGTGGCGCACCTTACTTGACAGGGGTGGATGCTTCATCTTTTTCATTCAGTTCATTTCGTTTTTGGGAGCGCACTCGGCCCAGGGGTTTGTTATGGCACAAGTTTTGTGGGGTGGGGTTGTATTATTTAGGAGGTGCAGGAGGAGTTATGTATGTTATGAAGGTTGTAACTAAGTATGTACCCCTACTGCTTTAGCAGGAACTGTTAACGTGTATTCTATGCAAAATTGAATAAACAGAACTTAAAAAAAAAGGTACCAAGATCCCATGTGCAGCTCACTGCAGACCATCGCTCCCTCCCACCATCCTCTCTGAAGCCAGCTTAATAACACACCACTGCTGCTTATAACCAAGTTGTACACCTCGGCGAACAGATACACTATTTAAGCAACCAAGATCCCATCTGCAGCTCACTGCAGACCATCGCTCCCTCCCATCATCCTCTCTGAAGCCAGCTTAATAACACACCACTGCTGCTTATAACCAAGTTTTACACCTTGGCGAACAGATACACTATTTAAGCGGTGCTGAGGTGCTGTCAGGTGCTGTGACCTGTGAACCGGAAGTCGTGCAGTAAGCGCAGCGATCAGGGTGCCGGTGCGGGACCGGAGATCCAGGACCCGAGGGAGAGGAGAGGATCCGTGAGGGAGAGCGGTGGCCGATCCGGAGAGGGGCGGACCAGACGTCGGGACCAGAGGTCCGGACCGCAGGTTGGGACCTGAAGGAGGGGGACCGGAGGCTGGAGCGGACGGACGGACAAGGAGACGCAAAGGTGTGCGGGACCAGAGGTCGGGGGAGCCGAGCGGGAGGCCGGAGTGTGTGGTGCAGACTAACAAAGTGAAGGATGGGTGTTCCAGCTGCAAGAGAGGAGAAGAGTGGATGAGGACGAGGGACGGATGGACGACTGATGATCCAGGTGACTGAGAAGAGTGAAGGGTGAAGCAGAAGTGAGAGAGTGCAAGCTGTGACAGAGGGAGCAGGAGCAGTGACTGAAGAAGAAAAGGTAATTGCAGAAATGTCACCAGCACACCAAATCCTTATAGGATCAAAGTTCGTAGATTTTATTGCCAACTCATGTCAGTTACACAAGCGCTTTCGAACTTTGATCCTATAAGGATTTGGTGTGCTGGTGACGTTTCTGCAATTATCTGTATTTGGCGGCGCCATCCGCAGTCATTCCGAGCACCCCTCCCCGATCACTGGGTCATACCGGTAACTAGCCTTTTCTTTTTTCTTGAAGAAGAAAAGGATTGTGTGGAAAGACCGAGACGTGACTGGAATCAGGTCGTATGAAAGAGATTGGTGGCTGTAGGGGGTCTTTTGAATTGTCTTTGAAATTGTGTGGGGGGTGAGATTATATACATAAAGTATTACAGGTTTATTACATTGCTGAGAGGGCTGCGGAGGTACGTATAGGGTTAAAGTTTAAAGGTAATTGG
>NW_017309545.1:53262-60348 GCF_000935625.1 Nanorana parkeri
AATGGTTAAAAGACTGGAGAAGCTTTTAAACTAGATAATGGGGGGGAGGGTAAAATAAAAACAAAAAAAATAAACACCAAACAACCTACCATGACAGACACCATAGAAGGAAAAAACACAGGATTAGATAGTGGGCTCACTCCAGTCGACATAGTAAAAAGTAGTAAATCAAGCAAATATAGAGAGCATACAAAATATAGCCAGTAAAGTAAATCTAATTGCCCAGGGTAACCAAAGTAGGAATGGACCAACCATAAAAGGGAGAAATAAAAGCAGTACTGGGGAGCAGGTGGGGATCAAACATTTAACCAGTAAATGTACAAAAATTAAATGTATGTTCACCAATGCTAGAAGTCTAGTAAATAAAATAGAAGACCTTGAAATGTGACGATATCGTGTCAGCTGGTGGAGATGATGGGGAATCGTTATGGATAGAACTAGATGGAACGAGCCCTACCCCTAACCGTAAACTTATTGTGGGTGTCTGTTATAAACCTCCAAATATAGGGGAGGAGGGGGAGGCCCACCTACAATCGCAAATAGACTTCAATTACCCAAATATCAACTGGGCACATGGAACTTCCAAATCGGCTAAGGCAGCCCGTTTTCTTAATATGTTGCAAGACAATTTCATGAATCAGATGGTTTGAGGTCCCGACCAGGGAAAATGCAATCCTAGATCTGATCATCACCAACAATACGGAGCTAATTGAGGATGTTGTAATCGGGGAGACACTGGGCAATAGTGATCACAAGGTGATTGCTTTCAATATTGGTCTATAATTTTGCCTCTTTATAGATCACTGGTTCGGCCACATCTGGAGTATGCGGTCCAGTTTTGGTCACCAATACTCAGAAAGGATGTCCTTGAGCTGGAAAAAGTCCAGAAGAGGGCAACCAAACTCATTAAGGGGTTCGAGGATCAGAACTATGAAACAAGGTTGTTAAAATTAAATATGTTCTCGTTGGAGGTTAGGAGATTAAGGGGGGACATGATTTTTATGTATAAATTATTCAAGGGTGACTGCAACCTCAGTAACAAACTGTTTACGGTCAGCTCCGTAACAAAGACCAGAGGGCACAACCAAAAATTGGTGAGAAAGAAAATGTCACCACACAGGGCGCATGCGGTTCTTCACAGTTAGAGCGGTTAAGGTCTGGAACTCGCTGCCACAGGAAGTGATTTCAGCTAAGAGTGTGGAATCATTCAAGAGACTCCTGGACGAGTTCCTGGGAGACCATAACATTCAGGGATACAGGTATTGCTAAGAGAAAAATCACACATGGACTCATATACACGCACACACCAGCTCATACAGGTGAAACTCGGAAAATTAGAATATTGTGCAAAAGTTCATTTATTTCACTAATGCAACTTAGCCGTCTACCAGGAGATTTTGGAGCACTTCATGCTTTCTTCCACATACGAACTCTATGGGGATGCTGACTTCATTTTCCAGCAGGACTTGGCACCTGCCCACACTGCCAAAAAAATTCTGAAATTGTGGATCTGGGTTTTCATGAGCTGTAAGCCATAATCATCACAATTATGACAAATCACGGCTTGAACTATCTTGCTTTGCATGTAATGAGTCTATCTCATATATTAGTTTCACCTTTTAAGTTGCATTAGTAAAATAAATTGACTTTTGCACGATATTCTAATTTTTCGAGTTTCACCTGTAAATGCATACACACAATAGGTTTGACTTATGTCTTTATTCAACCTCAAATACTATGTAACTATGTAAGATCCCATCTGCAGCTCTGTCAGGATCCAGAGCACCCCCAGGTGGCGCTGGAGCCAGGTCCTGCAGTTCCTGTGCATGCCTGCGCGTATCTCCAGCAGCCAGGAACTGTCAGGAACCTGCAGCTCCAGTACTCACCTGCAGGTGTGACTCAGCTGTGAGTGATCATTCCATCACCTGGTACTTCCTGGGAGGGTATTTAAGCCCTCCCTGCAGTCAGGAAGCTGGCTCAGTATTGCGTCGCCTGCACCTGACTGATTCCCATGCCCTGCTACCTGAACCCTGCTACCTATCTGCAAACCTGTCACTGACCCGGCTTGTTACCCGACCACTCTTCTTGGATCCTGTTCCTGTACTGTGCTGCTACCCTCCTGTTAACGACCCGGCTTGTTACCCGACCACTCTCCTTGAATCCTGTTCCTGTACCGCGCTGCCCTCCTGTTAACAACCCGGCTTGTATCTGACCACTCTTCCTGTATCCTGAGGCCTGCTGTCTATCTGCAGTCCTGTTACCCCTCCTTGTTGCTGTTCCCCCTGGCTGTAGGTGTGTTTGTCCCAACCCTGGTTTTTGTTACTTCACTGCTAAACCTGTGGGGGTTGAGGGGGTTTGTAGTTTTGTTTGCTGTGTAACAAATAAACTGTGTGCATATAACCCTATCCAGTGTGGGCATATTAATTTGGTCATCCTGCCTGGGTACCTACATGTGGTGTGAGGACGCCTGACAGAATACTGAGCCCCACCGACCAAATTGACCACACTGGACCTGCAGGCTTTTGTGGAGTTTTTTTGTTTTTCCCTTGCTACTGTCGAGATGGATCTCGAGGGAATATATTATGCGCTCCTGGCATCCGAGAAGCCGCTGCACTGCCGTCAGTTGTTTCAAGGCTTCCCCAGAGCAGACCTGTTGGAATACATCCGCAGGGCTCATGGTTTTATGGATCTGACTGGTTGTCCTTTTGAGTATATTTAACCTCTCATTAAAATCTGTAGTGAGCTAGCTCTGAGGGGTGATGACTTCTCCCCTTCATTTACCCTGTCGCAAGTTATGTCGCTGGTGTGGTTCCTAGAGGATGATCCCGCCGGGTTTTCAGCACACTACTCTGAATGCCCACCTGAGGACTTGATGAAATATATTGAGGCGGTTGAGACCCTTATTGACCGGGGGGGTCGTTGTAGTGACCTTTGCCGAACCCTTGCTCCAAAGGTGGTCTGACATACGGTCTAGGCAGTCTAGCCCCTTTACCAAAACCCGATCGGGGTTAACCATGTTGCCCATGACAACCGCAGATACTTTTGTTATTCCTGATGAACAAATCCGCTCCCAGTTTTCCGTAGCAACAGTACCTGTCTGCCATTCAGTTATACCTGTTCCCAAGGCAACCCAGCAAGACCCCTCATGTCTCTTAGCCGAGCATCGGTCTGAAGCTGAAAAGTTCGAAGAATGGACCGATTGTTCGGATGATGAGGATTGGAGTGACTGCTCTGAGGATGAGACTGTGGATGACCGTTTTAGATACTCCGGGTTCATTCCAGTCCAGCCGGTTCCTGTTCCAGTCCAGCCGGTTCCTGTTCCAGTCCAGCCGGTTCTCGTTCCTGTTGGAGACGATCCTGTTGCTGTTCGGGACGTTCCCGTTGGAGACTATCCCGTTCCTGTTGGAGACGATCCCATTCCAGCCGCTCCAGTTCCTGTTCCTGCCGCCTATGATCCGGTTCCAGGCGGTCCAGAGGATCCTGTTCCCGTTCGGGACGATCCTATTCGAGACAATCCTGTTTCAGTCGATGTCGATCCAGCTCCTGTTCCAGTCGATGTCGATCCAGCTCCTGTTCCAGTCGATGCCGATCCAGCTCCTGTTCCAGTCGATGCCGATCCCGATGCGGTTCCCTTCACCTTTTGGACAGATTTGCCCATTCAAGCCAGTGGGATCCTCGCCCATTTCTTAAGACTCCTTTCCCTCTGGCCTACGCTATAGTTTTGGAGGATACCGCATGTCCTAAAACCCCATATCAACCACAACGGTGCTTGCCTGCTGCCCAGCTCCTGGTCTCCGATGATCCCGTGTCTGCTGCCCAGCTCCTGGTCTCCGATGATTTTGTGCCTTCTGCCCAGCTCCTGGTCTCCGATGATTCCGTGCCTGCTGCCCAGCTCCTGGTCTCTGATGATTCCGTGCCCAGCTCCTGGTCTCCGATGATCCTGTGCCTGATGTGCAGCTCCTGGTCTCCGATGATCCTGTGCCTGCTGCCCAGCTCCTGGTCAAAAAACAGGGGAGTGTTCCAAGTGAGGATCACAGAAAGTGGTTGCTAAACAAACCGAGACCATTGAATCTTATAAAAATATTAACTTTATTATGTTTTCCAAAACAACAATTAAATGCAACAACAATTCCGCTTCTTACTGATGCAATAAAAGAACAACGTTGTTTGTGACACTCAAAACATTCATTCATACATACATACATACTATGGGCCCCACACTGTCAGGAAACCAGGGGTGTCACCTCCCCACAGGGTCAGCGGTCACGACGCAGGGTACGGGTCTCCCTCCAGCCTGGCAGAACCACTGGCGCCCGGGTTGCAGGTGCGCATGCGCGAGTCGTGCGGCAGGTGTGCATGCGCAGTACGCAGGCTGTGCGCGCATCCCCAGGAGCACGTGCATAGTGTGCCTGCACCTGTTTAGTCCTCAGGTGTGGACCTAGCTGGGGGAGGTTCCCGTACACACCCATACCACCTCTCGCCTGCCATTGGCTCTTGTGAAGAGAAGCCTCCTAGTTGCCTCGGTGACAGGGGGGCGGACTTACACCCCCTGGCTATAAAAACCTGGCCAGAGCTCTGGCTTGTTGCTGAGTTATCTCATCCTGTGGTGTGATTTCCTAGCTCCCTGTACATGTGCCTAGCTTTGTTTCCAGACCCCCTTTATCTAGACCTCCTGTTGCCGACCTTGGACTGCCTTTCGCCCCTGAACCTTTGCTGCCTGCCTCGACTCGGATTGGACTTGACTTCTCTTTGGATTAACCCTTTTGTACCTCTGCCTTCGGACGCTTCAGGCCATTTCCTGCCAGTGAATTCCACTTTGTTCTTCTGCCAAACCATTGGCACTCCTGACACACACACACTGCGACTAAGCTCAATCCCTGCAGAAACAAAAATTAGGGAATACTCCCAGGTGAAGCACCTGACAGTAATCAGTGCTGATCCCCTTGACAGACGATAATTTGGTGTTTTGACAAGATGGATCAAGTTGAAAAACTCTTTAACAGGTATCCAAAGACCTAATGGATACTATCTATCAGTTGGTGATTTAATGTAGGAAGTCTCTGTGGTTCACCATAATTTGAAGGTGACACAATCCTGTATAGGTGACATGTGATCATGGACTTCCGTATATCTGTATTCTTTATTAATCTATTTCTTTAAGGAGAAAAAGTCCTTCACTTGATTTCCTGAATCATCTAAACCTTCCCCTACATCAATAAATTCCTCCCGATGAACAGAGTATTTTTCGACGGGGAGACCTGTGATGGACTATTTCAAGTTGTTTCATAGTCAGCCGTACTCACAGTTGGTCGTCTCGTTCCCCTCCTTTGCGAGTCCAGATATCCAGATGGAAGTCCTGTAGTTTCAGCGTTATTGTAGGTGTATGGCTCATTTGTAGGGGGAGGATTTTGTAGGGGGGTTTTTTGATTAGATTCGTGGTTTAAAGGAAAAAATGTCTCTCCATCGTTGTTTGTTCGGGGTTGAGGTCAGAAGTTTCTCAGGGAAGCAGTCGTCTGTGTAGGTCACATAGCGTGTGTAACATACATTCACGGGTGACGCGTTTCGCTCCGCCCACCGGAGCTTCGCCAGAACCATAAGGATGGCTGGTGGATGGTTGTCTTAGATAACCCTTTCACACCTGCTAGGTAATTACATCCGAAGTGCATGTTCTATGATCGAGTGTTAATGAGAGTCACATTTTTCTAAAAAACTCCGCATATCGGCTGTCTATTCTTTCATACCGAAAGCATTCAAAAAACAGACATATTGTTATTCAAATATCTGAATATATATAAAAGATTGTCAGGGCCATTTATTAGACATTTGCTGTTCGGGTGAAAAGGGCACATAAGTGGATGATAGTATATTAATGTTATTGTTTGTTTATGAGATATTCCTCTAAAGGAAGACACTCAGGTTCATTTCATTGTTTAGGCCTGCGGGTGTTAAGTCTGTATACCCACATTTTTTCTTTCTGTAGGAGCACTTTGTCAAAGTCCCCTCTTCTTGATGGTAGGTTCAGAACATAAATCCCCTTTACCCGCAGGCCTTTTAAAGAGGAGTTGTGACATTCTGCTAAGTGCATTGCTATGGGGCTATCTATATCTTTGTTTTTAATATCCCTTAAGTGCTCTCCTATCCGTACACATAACTGTCGTTTTGTTTTTCCGACATATGATTTTTTACATGGACATTCTAACATATATATTACTTAGGTTTAAAGGAAAAAATGTCTCTCCATCGTTGTTTGTTCGGGGTTGAGGTCAGAAGTTTCTCAGGGAAGCAGTCGTCTGTGTAGGTCACATAGCATGTGTAACATACATTCACGGGTGACGCGCTTCACTCCGCCCACCGGAGCTTCGTCAGAACCATAAGGATGGCTGGTGGATGGTTGTCTTAAATAACCCTTTCACACCTGCTAGGTAATTACATCCGAAGTGCATGTTCTATGATCGAGTGTTAATGAGAGTCACATTTTTCTAAAAAACTCCACATATCGGCTGTCTATTCTTTCATACCGAAAGCATTCAAAAAACAGACATATTGTTATTCAAATATCTGAATATATATAAAAGATTGTCAGGGCCATTTATTAGACATTTGCTGTTCGGGTGAAAAGGGCACATAAGTGGATGATAGTATATTAATGTTATTGTTTGTTAATGAGATATTCCTTCCTAGAAACAAATTCAACCCTAGAAACAAATTACGAGTTTAAAAACATAAAAGACGATCTAGATGCCCAGGCTCTGAAAGACCTGGAGGCTCTCCTTGAAGAGAATCAAGGAGAACCCCTAGAAGATCCCCCCACGAGGAACACTAACTTAAAACTGAAATTAAAAACAATGCCGACATTGACAAATAATAGACATATTTCACTCTTTAGAGACCTAATCCAGAAAGATCTAAAAGAAACAACTTGGAACATTAAAGGAAAAGGCAATCTAAGCCCCCTGGAAAGGAAGGCCTTAAAGGAATTGAAAGACATACCTGGTTTGATAATAAAGAACAGCGACAAAGGGGGGAATGTGGTCTTAATGACAGAAAAAAATGTATGTCGAGGAAGCCAAACGCCTTCTGAATGAT
>NW_017309546.1:0-7065 GCF_000935625.1 Nanorana parkeri
ACACAGGTCACACAGGCCAGATTGGAAATGGACAGAAGATGAAACGTCTAACACTGCAAACCAAACACCGTCTTCCTGGAACACGGATCCCCCCGGCGTTGTCCCCCCGCAGTAAGTGTTCAGCTATGACTATCAGAGAATATCGGGGTCCATTATGTATAAAACACAAGAACACCAAAACCTAGCACAGTGACGGGGGATGGGGGAGATAATGACAGAAACGTATATTGCTCTCACATGGTGCTGATGTAGACGCTCAGTACACCATGATATCCGTGTGCATGGCTCCATCAGTGTCATGGGGCAGACATACATGTTCCATGCAGTGGCAGCTTCTCTGACAATAATACACACAAGACGCCCAGCACACGGATCATGTAGCGCTGAGACTGTGTAATAATAGATATAGGAAAATGAATGCCCTCATGTTAGTGAATCTTGGAAGGAGAGCCCATCAGTCCTGCAGAGGGGATATCTCGTGGTCTACAGTCCCATGGAGAGCTGGATCTCCGAGTGGTGTCAGCAGAGGTCATTGATGGTGGTAAGCTTGTAAATATGGGAGAGGAACCTCAGCCAGGTGCATGGGGGAGGGGGCGCTTCACAGCGTCCAGCTACAGCCGTGTTCTCACTGTGGATAGTTATCAAAGATGAGTGGTGGCTGGTTATCAGATGGCTCAGTTGAGTGGGAACTTCAGGTGGCCCACAGGATGCAGTGACAGCGGTGTTGTTCACACATTTGCGGGCAGTGAAGCAACAGGACAGCTGGACGGTGCTCAGTGAGGAGGAAGCCGACACACGGGAGATCACAGGAGACAATGGTAAGTAAGGGAGGACAGGTGGACACTAGCGGTTCTGAATGGGGGATCAGTGTGAACTAGGGTGACTGTAATGCATTTCGAGGATACAACCTCTTTCTCAAGCCAGAGGACAGGGAGGGAAGAACGGAGTCAGTCAATTATTTATAGTAAGGCCCATTGATGTTCTTACCTCATAATGGAATAGCATCAACTCATCATTTCATCATATTATAGATGTTCAGTAAAATATTCCCATCGCTGTCAAATGTAATGCGGAGGGGATTGTCAGGGTGCGGACAGCTGACCATGGGGACTCCGCGTGTGAGTGGCATAAAGACTGGACAGAAGACAAGTAGTTCTGGGCCCTCCAGAGATACTGTAGATATTATGAGGTCATTATGAGGTCATGTGTCACGGTATTCCTTATATATAACTTTCTCCTAATGGGGTGATCTAGCCATGTGGCATCCACCCAATGAGGAGGTATTGTTTCAGACAGTGATGACTCCCAACTAGCACATAAACCATCCAGAATTGATTACCAGGCGACATCATCACTATGTTATACTCCCTGTGGGAAAGTTTCATTATGCAAAGTGAAAAACAAAGTCCCTTCCTGAGAGAATCAAAGCATCCCCGGTGCTCTCCTGTGTGTTGTGTGCTAGAAATAGTATCAGGACTCATTCCCATGTCCACGCCGTGGTGCAATAATGAATACACATTCCTGCCCGTTATCCTACCAGGAGAACATTCACCCAGCTTTTGGTGAATTGATAACTGATGGTCCGAAGAATCAAAGCAAAACAATCAGATTTTGTGCAAATCCAGGAGTAGGGATGTGTTCCCCAACAGCCTTGCTGTGTTTTGTTTCACATCCACTTTTGTAGTTTGTCTTGCAGAGCATTGCACTCAGGAATGATCTGCACGATATCACCTTCCACTCAGTCTGTCCTGGAGGCTCCAGAGCCCTATGTTAGCGATGAAAACAGAGTATGTTCTGTCAGCTGGACAACCCTTGGTGAGCTTGTCATCAATGGATTGGTCCTATCTTTAACAGGGAGGCGATGTTCTGGGAGGGTTCCTAGTTAGTCCTCCTTCCTTAGAAGACATGATCCTTTCTCCTTCCTCTCTCCTAGTGAGAGAAAGTCCTTCAGCCCTTCCCTGCTGGAAAATGAGTGGTTCCTATAGAAGGTCATGTGTCTAGTTTTAGGTTCGAGGCCTGAATCCTGGACATAAAGGGATCACCCTTGTCCTTAAGATGGCAGGCCATTTACCTAAGGAGATAGAGTCCTCACTGGAACAGAGTTAGAGCCCAATCTCTTGTAATGTCGTGCACCAGAACATGTTCTGTCTGATGTTTCTGGATGCTGAGATCCACCCAGTGAATTCTAGCCACAAATCTGTGTGAGCCTCATGTGAGTGTTGGTTATTCCCCCTCATCTGTCCTCTTGTCCTACCAAGTTCATGAAAACTGCTCAAATGTGGACCCTGATTCCTACAAGGTCAAATAGGTGTGATCTATTCTGGGAAATAGGAGTGGCCTAGGGGGAGTCCCTCATGTATCCGCAAGACCCATTTAGGTGTAAGCACTAAAAACATGAGAACATTAGGACAGTAGTTACTATTAAACCCCCACTTAGCAGAGGCACAAAAAAACCCACCTGCAGTTATTCCACCTTGGACATTTTATTTACTTCCATTAAACATCTTTCTTTGGTTGATATCTTCTCTTTGTGCTGTTTCAGAAAAGGACACAAATCCAAACATCTAAAGGGAATATTCTACGATATCGATGGTGATGCATCTTGGCTGATAGATCTGCTGAAGGATGAATCCATCCCTGGATATAGTTTTATCACATGTCATACTCTTGAAGAGTTGAAGGCTGAGGAATGCTCTCTTGTCATATTGTGTTTATCACACGAGACAAGATGTGAAGGAAATGTGAAGGAAGTCCTTGAATGGTGCCGTAAGTATTACATCAGATGAAACAAAGTTAGTTTTGCTGCATGTGAAACATTTTAAAGGAGAACTATGAGGCGCGTGATTTTCACTCAGCCTCATAATCTGAGCCGACCTGTCACAATGAAACTTTCACACGTCGGCTCAGTAAATCGGGAAGTGAGCGAACACATACCATCGCTCGCTCACTTCTCGATCCTGTCCCTGCCGAGAGTGGTGACTGTCACTCACGGCTCCCTGCAGGGCCCCCCCCCCCTCCCCTGTCCGATCCTGCAGCGCTGACTGGCGGAATGGACGGGGGAGGGGGCGGGTACAGCTGGCTCTGCCTGAGTGGTGACTGTCACTCACGCAGCTGAGTGGATCCAGACATAATTGTCGGGATCCGTTCCGGCTGCGGCGTCTCAGTATACCGCAAGCTTGGGTGACGGGAGGACGCCAGTTTGTGTCCTCCCATGACCCTTAGGAGAACTATGGGGAAAAGACCTAACCCCATAGTTCTCCTTTAATTAATGAACTCACTTTTACACTACAATTTCAGTAACGGGGAACATCAGCTTTTGTCATATCTGCTCAGCCAGCACAATAAGGTTAGGATGAGCTTTTGTTTTCGCTCTGCGTCAGTCAATCACAGTATTGGATATCTGCAGGATGAGTATATCCAGACTTCAACACTTGCATTACATATTTTAATAAGGATAACTAGATGTTACAAAAAATCATCAGGATATATCCCATGAGCGCGTCTGTATATATATTATTACATTGTAAGCAATATCTACAGCACACAGCAGCGGAGGATGTCACAGGAAAGACCTCTAACATTTGAAATTTAACTTTTCAATTTTCAAATGGCTTTAAATTGTATTTTCTTTGGCATTTTCTTGCAGATCGAGCTGTCCACCACAACTGGCATTGGTGAGGTTGGGACAAACTATAAGGTGTAAAGGCAAACAAAAAAAAATCATATTTAGTGCATGTACATTTAGTACACTACAAACTCATGTTTAGTTACTAATTTGTATTGAGATTATAGTCCATCCCGGGGGGGGAGCTTGGAGCGGTGACTACTTTACAACACACACAGGGACCATGGGGAACAGACGTAGCCCCCAGGAAGGACAGTGTCAGAAATGATTGGAGGATATACAGCCGAGTGACACACAAATAAGATACATTGTTGGTCATAGTTCAGGGACTTGGATGTATTTTTAAGGTCTAACTCCTGAGTTTGGTGTCACTATAAATTTAAAGTGGGGAGTAGACGTGTAACTCCACCAAAAATTTGTTTAGTTTCAGATCGATTCAGATTTGTATTTCTTTCTATTTTTGGATTTCAGATCTGAAATTTGATTTGGTTTGTTATTCGGGTTTCAAACAATCGGAATTTTTGTTTCGGATCTATTCAGATTGGGTTCTTTAACTATAAATTAACGTCATTATTTTATTTTATTTTTTTGTGGTCATTTTAGTTCTAGTGTGCTCTCCTGCTCTTATAGACTCTCTCTACTCCACAACAGGAAGTCACATGACCACGTCTGTAATGCAACCCCTAACAGTCAACAAAAAAACATCTGATTGGCCAGAGAACAGTCACATGTGCGATTTAGTTTTGTTTTCAAAGAAATTCAGACAGGATCCGAATTTTCATTAAACGTACATTTGGATTCATATATATTTGGATGCGTTCACATTCGGACATTCAGATGCATCAGAATGTCAGAATTGAATGAAATTTGTATGAATATCCATTCAGAATGAAACTAAGGGGTCTATTCACAAAGCTGCCGAGGGCAGCCGAGTGAATGACCCATCAGAAGTGAAGTGAACCGAACAATGTTCGGCTATTCACCTCAGGCTGGTACGGCTGATTTCAACCATACATTGGCTTGCTTCGTGTGAATATCTAGTCAGAGAGAGCAATCATTCCTGATTGGTGGCTGCGATCTGTACCTTGTTCTGTCATGTTCAGAAATCACTTATCTGACACGTCCTGGTCTTCATACGTATTTATGGTAATATGTCATCTCTGCTGTATATTTAGGTAAACCTGTCATTGGAGTTATCACTGGTCTAGAAAACATCTCCTCAGAGAAGGAAAAAAGAGAATATTGGGAGAATGTCTCTAAGGATTTAATATCATCAAAGTTTGATCTAATAACCCTGACAAAGAAAGAAGTGGAAACAATCAAGAACAACAATTCAGAGGCACGAGTAAGACTGGATACAAAAATGAAAGACATGAAAGATATTCTACAAAATTCCGCAGGTACATGACAAGCAATACCTAATGTAACTGTAATTTGTATTCACTATATTATGAACGCAGATCACAGGGCCTGATATTTCTGTCAGATATTTTATAGCATGAAATAACTCATTATCTAATATTGTAAACAGAGAATACAACTGTTGTAGATATGAAATACTTCTCCCTGAGATGGATGACGTTTTGAAGAGACAATTGAAGCCTCATAACAGGCAGCTCTGCCGGGCTGTTTCCTTATCTAACTCTTAGTGCTCCATTCATCCATTGTCATGCTGTTTATCTGTAACATTGTATATACAGTGTATAGCTATTCCAGCTCTCTGCATGTCCCCTATGGACAAGATGTAATAGGTGAGGGTGCTCTCCGCACACCTTTCAGCAGTCCTGGCCAGTAGAGATAAGGTGCTTGCAGTAACTCCCACGGATGGCACCGTGTAATGCACAAAGTAGAAAAAATAGGTTACCAGCACTCAGATTGATTTCAAATAGATAAGTCCTTTTTATTGGACATACGTGTCACAATAGTCAAACAGCCGACGTTTCGGGGCCATGCAGGGTCCCTTCCTCAGGGCAAAAGATGTGACAATGTGAAAACAATAAACAAAGATATATATTTTTATATTAAAGATTTATTTTTCAGGACAAAAAACAATTTATTTTGATACATTTTATATATATATATATATTATGCTATATACACACATTTTTCTACTTTAACCAGTGTTGAAATACAGTGTTACTGTCGACAAAAAAAATTAAAAACTAAAGTTTCTTCTTTCATTTTATTGTTTTTATAACAACTCTAACATTATGTTTCTGGCACAGAGCATTGAAATATTTTTTTACAAATGAAATAAATTCTCTTTTTTTATTATATGCATGTACTGTATTATGACTCTATATGAATACAAACTTACAAAAAAAAACAGAAAAAATGCTAATGTTAAAAAATGTTAAAGCTCTAAGAAAAAAACAAAACAGGAAGTGAGAGGTTATTTGTACAAAGTGAGGAGAATTCTCCTTCTAGACAGTTGTCACCACGACTGACGTCTCTATTTGTGACAACTCTAACATTTTTGGCTTTCCCATTACTTTCAGTGACTGAAGGCCAGAACTAATAGAAGGGTAAATCTCTTCTATAGGGGGCACTGACAGCAATATAAACCTGATAGGAGATCTAATCCTTCCACTTCCACACTCTCTGCAACACTAAACTAAAAACATTTTTGGCTAATAAAACACATTAATATTTACCTAAGCAATGATTGTGTGTCAGTGTTAGATGTCAATCTTCAGATTGTGATTCATTTTATTTATTTATGTATGTATTTGGTTTTTTTTTACTTAACAGCAAAAAATCCTTTGCTATCACTGCTACAGAAAACGGTGAGAAATCAGCATTCTGGTAATTTGTGACTTACAATTGTTATATACAAATAAACAATTAGGAACTTGCCAGCCGTGAGCCGGAGATTCTGGATGAACAAGGAGCACCTTGCCGTATGCCTGCCATACATCCCATCATTTCAGATAGGAATTAGCTGTAACAGGCTTACCTGACCCGCGGTTCCGGCAAGGCCCGGAGCTCCGTCGGAGATTCGTGACGTCAGCCGCGACGTCACAAGACTCCTCCTCCTCTCCCTGTTTAAGCCTGGTGATGTATCGAAAGTGCGAACTTATCGAGTTGTGGGACCGCATGACTTCCGGTTTCCTCAGAACTACGATGTTTGCACACAAAACAGCGGCATCCACGGCACTGCCCTATACACATAGACCACAGCAATAAAGTAATAAAATGATCTAGGATGACAGTAAGCCAGCACGTTATTTAGCTCAGGTGCCCCACGCAATATGGCCGCCGCTTGAGAGGGGCACCCGAGATAAATAACGTGCTGGCTTACTGTCATCCTACATCATTTTATTACTTTATTGCTGTGGTCTATGTGTATAGGGCAGTGCCGTGGATGGCGCTCGTGCACAACATGTTTTGTGTGCAAACATCGTAGTTCTGAGGAAACCGGAAGTCATGCGGTCCCACAA
>NW_017309546.1:7509-8096 GCF_000935625.1 Nanorana parkeri
CAATTTTGGGTATTATCGTTTTTTGAGGTTTCGCGCGCGCACGCAATTTTAAGGCTTGACATGTTTAGTGTCTTTTTACCCGACGTGACCACATCTTTTATATTTTACCAAAAAATTGGGTAATAATAAATGTTTTATCATTTAATATAGGGGAAACTGTTTTTTTTTTTAAATTTCGGTAATTTTTCCTTAATATAGTAAAAAAATAAAACCCCCAGTGGTGAATAAATACCACCAAAAGAAAGCTCTATCTGTCCCCAAAAAAGGGTATAAAATTCATTTCAGTACAGCGCTGCATGACGGAATAAATGTCAGTCAAAGTACCGCAGCGCTGAATACTGAAAAATGGCCTGGATGGGAAGGGGGTTTAACACCGCGGATGTCAACTGGTTAAACAATACCTGCATAACTACTCACAGACACCTGCTCATCATTCCCAAAAGCCACTACCTCCACAATAGCAAGTATCCTTTTCATCATTTACTGTTGCTTATCATATATCTGCATAATTCAAAGACTGCATTCATTAAACCCACCAGTTAATACAGGTTTATATGCAATACTAAGGACTAAACTAAGAGTGCAGC
>NW_017309546.1:8165-22205 GCF_000935625.1 Nanorana parkeri
TTATATTAGCAGACCAGCAACACTTCCTCTATAAATGTCACATTTTCATCTCTCCACAAGATGAAGGAGATCTGAGACGTTCTAATACACTTGTTACAATCATTCTGTCCGGGATACTTATTATATTTGTTAATATTTCAAGACCAGTTCTGAGCAATTCGTGAGACTCGTCCAATCATCCCCATTCACAAGTGTGAGCCGGACCTTCCGGGGAGCAGCAACAAATCTTAGAACTGATTTTCAGTAGAATAATCCATTTCTAAGTTTAATCTGGAGGATCTATAGGTGGCCGCACTCCTATAATAAAGAGTAACAATAACAAAGAGCACATATGGGAAATGTTGGTGTCTTCTTGGACTGGGAGTAGTGACGGAAGCCAGATCTGTCCCTGCTAGTGATGAGTAACTGGGTTCAGATCACGGATGTACCTGGGATCGGTTTGCAGGCAGTTTCTTCACTAAGATTTGAACATGAATCCGAACCCCATGGAAGTAAATGTGAGTCGAATCTTTAAATACAATTCTATACAGTTTTATTCATAATAGGCAAGGCATTGTCAAACAAAGGGCATGGGGGGAATGGGGCTGGGCACAGCCATAAGGGACGTGTACCAATGAAATAATCATTCTATTCAGCAGGGTGGAGCTCTTTTACTAAGTCTTAAAGTGAAATATTAAAAATGCCCAGAACAAACTACTGCGTGCAAAGTAAATAACATAAAAGTGACAAATAATATATAACGGTGTGACAATATATATATAACCTAGATGTTAGTGTGAAATCCTATATCAAGCAATAAAGTGAACCTGTTATAATGAAAATGATCCTATATAAATCTGAAAACTATAACAAGTAAAACAAAGTGTCCAGTGATGTAACTTGTATCATATATCAGTGTTCTGAAAAAACATGAAACAAAGTGTCAACTTAATTCTTACTCCAAATTTTACAATCTCTTCATGGGAACTCTTTTTTTTTTCTTCTAAATCACTCTCCACAGAATGTTGACATTAGGATCTTCTTCAGATCGTCTGAGAGTGATTACTCCTGGCTGGTGGAGTTGCTGAGATCAGCAGATTTCAGTGATCGGGTTCCAGGTGTTGCCCCGTGTTATATATCTAACAGTGGACGCCAGAAGTTCAGAGAAGACGTGTCTAAGTGCAAGTTGGTATCCTTTATCACACGAAGAACAGAGGGAGGATCAATGTGACCGATCTGGCTGGTGCATTGTATGATGAGGAGCTGAGAGATTTAAGTGGGAAGCTGGGTAAGAGAAGCTAAAGTCTATATCAGTGTTGTCAAACTGGTGGGCCACATGTGACCCATGGGGCCATCTTTTGGGGCTCGCTAATCCCAGTTATAGCCAATGGAAAGTGGCAGCGGGGTTCTGAGTGTCGGAATGCTATGTGCGTCCCAGCACATGGCCCTTGAAGGATGCCACCACTGCCCGTCGGGAGGTCGGGTGGGGGATGATCTGCTGCTCAACATACCTAGTAGAGTTCCAGACAGATGAAAGAGAGAGGAAGTATCAAGAGGGTGTATGTTCAGGTAAATAGCCAATGTACACCAATGAACGGGGATATGTAATGTAAAAGGGGAGGTTATTATTACTACCACTGACACCAGTGAATGGGGATATTAATTGCTAAAAGGTTTTTTTTATTATAAGGGGGGGGGGGGTTATTCCTAACACTTTTACTGCCACCACTAAAAGGGAGGATTATTATTGCTGATACCAACACCAATGGGAATGAAAAGGGGGGTATCATTGCTTCCTCTGCTCTGAGCTGAACAGCACCTTGCACAACCATGTCTGTGGCAGAGTGTCCTCAATGAGGAAATCTCCTCACTTCCTGTTTGGTCTTCATTAGGGATGGGCCGAGTGTTCGATTCGAACATGAGTTTGAATCGAACATTGGCATTTCGAGCGCCGAACTTTATGGGATGTTCACCGTTTGTTCGACCGCGGACATTCCATAATACAAAATGCCCGCTGAACCTCTGATTCTGACCACAGGTCAGGTGGAAGACTTTGCCCAATCAGGGCTCAGCGGAGCAGGGGCCTGCAGGAAAAAGTTCTCTATCAGGTCCCCCCATGCTGATTGACAGCAGGCAGGTGCAATAGCCAGCTTGCTATTGGCTATTGCATTTTACAATATCCAATAGCAGGCTGGGTATGGCTCCCAGCCTGCAATGAAGAGGAGGCAGGGGGCGGGGCAGAGGAGCCACGGCCAGACCGAATCAGAAGCCGACGGACTAGGGGACTGGAGGCCGGGACAGCAGCAGAGGTAAGGGGGGCAGCGAACGCATGCAGAGGTCTATGTCCCCGCTGTCTCTGCCAACACAGGCACGGAGAGCAGCGGGGATTTGAAGGGGACACAGGCCGCTGCAGCCACAGTTTTACTACATGTACCGGCAGCTGCATGGGGGGTCGAACATTTGACCCCCATACACTTGCATTGAGTTCGAGTTTGTATTCGAACATTTCGGCTGTTCGAATTCGAGTTCGAATGTTCGAATACGAACCGAACACGGGGGTGTTCGGCTCATCCCTAGTCTTCATGTCCCCAATGAAATAGCAATAAAAACCTATTCCTAACCCTTCCACACTCTAACCAAAGCCAAATATGATTTAGCTGCAGTTGCTCTTTAAGGGGAAACATACATCAACATATCCATAATATTCAAAGTCTATCAAATAATATTTCATTAGAAACACACATACGTTAGATATTCATGTAAACCTGTCAGGCACGCAGAGTCCAGGAGGGTTCGGAGTTCTGATCACATAGAAAAATATTCTTCTTTGTGAGGATCTTTTATGAATGTGTTTTTGCCTGTAGTGGCCGGAAGACTTTTCTTCATGATACCTGAGAGGTGAAATGGAGAAGAGTTGTGTTCCTGTTCCTGTGTTCATGATTACACTGTGACTGATTCGTGGTTTGTCTCTACAGGGAAGGACAATGTGATTGTGGTTATTGATGACCTGGAGGACAGCAGTAATATAGAGAAGAAGCGGATCCTGCAGAGTCAGAGGAGTATTGAGAAGCTGGCGCGGGGTCTCTTCTTGTTCAGTCATGAGGAGAAACTCATAGCAAGTGCTGAAAGAAAGATGACACAACTAAGAGCCATGATAACAGGCAAGGTGTAAACAATTCGTTTTTTCATGTTGTAGATATTGCAATGATGACAATGTTGTTTTCTATCTCTTTGGGTAGAGAGGTCCAGTTGGGTAGTGGTGATTTGGGGTGGTGGACGGTTTTCTGGTGAGTCCACCCAGCACTTCAAACCCAGCATTCCAAACCTGATTTATGACACTTAAGCAGCATCAACAAAAAGCATTAAACATGAAAACAGAACCTGACTTTTGCATAACTTACTACATAGGTCAGGTCCCTCTCTGACAGGGAAGGGTACCTTGTGTCCTGCTCCACCAACCAAAGCTTTGCACTCACAGGCCAGTGTGGCAGCATGGTTCACCCAAGGAGTAAGGAAATGTGTGCAGGTAGGTAACGTCCTAATTGGACCTAAATAGGCCAGGTACATCCAGGGCCTGGACTGACCTTGGGGATGTAAATTCTCACCCTTAATTCTTCCCTCACTTCAGGGACAAAAATCTCAGTTTAAACAGAAAACCGAACAGGTCAAATATCACAATATTCAAAGACAGACTGGTTTTCCCCGGAGCTTGAAGAGTCATATGAGAGAAATCTGGGAGAAAACAAAAATCTTTCCATTTGTGTCTGTGTGTTTCTCTCACAACGTCTACATTACATAATAAAACAATTTTTAGATATGTCAGTGAAGGTTCATTCATCCAGGCCATTGTATATCTGTACAAAATAAATCAAGGCAACTGGCGGTTTCTTGGAGACGTTTCGCTGGTCATCCAACTAGCTTTCTCAGTTCAGAAGTCATTCCTGAATTGAAAAAGCAACACAGATGACCAGCAAAACATCTCCAAGAAAAAGTCCAGTTGCCTTGATTTATTTTTTACAGATGTATTTTTAGATAGCTTTTTTATTTTCTATATATTTTTATATGTAAAGTCGTGTGATACACTGTGCTCGGACCACTCCTGATGTCGTCTATGTGAGGAAAGGGCAATGCTCGTTAGACATGTGCGATTCGTTTCATTCTGAATCAAAATTTGCATGAATTTTCCAAAATTCAGACATTTGGACACATCCAAATCCCAACACATCCAAATGTGTCAGAATCCGATTTTCCGTTTCCAAATTTCGGACCCCGTCCGAATTTTGTTCAAAAAGGAAACTGAATCAGACATGTGACTTCTCTGACCAATCAGATGTGTTTTTCGGTTTAATGCATCCAAATGGGTCTGAATATGAATTTTAGTTATGGCAACATGGGAGCCATATACAGTATATACATATAATACTAAAGCTGAGGCTCCCTGACCCGAATGACATTTGAGATCCAAATTTCCGAATTGCATTCGGGAGTTCCTGAATGCCATTCGGGTCTGGCAGCCTCAGCTTTAGTAATATGCAATTCAGAAATTCGGATCCTGAATGCCATTTGGGCCTATGAGATTCAGCTTTAGTAATAATATCTGTATTTGGTTTTCTGTGGTATTCACAACGAATATTCGTAAACTCATCTGAAAGTAACGAAAATTTTGATTTCGTCCGAAACCCGAACCAAATTGAACTTTGGATTCCGAAATAACTAAATATCTGAACTGAACCGACTATTTCCGCAGCTTACATGTCTAATGCTCGCACCACAATTTGACTATCTGTGCCCAGTGCAGGTTTTCATGTACCTTATTGTGTGAGTATATTGGATGATTTTATTGGGTGATGTTTACACTACGAGCCTCTCCTTTTTGTCTCATACAGATGGAATGGCGGATATGGCGCAGGTGTATTGAGTCCGAGCAGTCATCCCCGGGGAAACATTCTGCACAATTAGAGGATCATTCACTAAAGAGCCAGAGGAAGTAGTCATAGCTTCAGCTTACTTCACCCGCCGGAGCTCCTTCAACACAAGTCAAAGGAAGGGGTGCCGATGGGGCCACACAATGGTCCAATTCATGAACATCCCTCACAAGTTGTCTGAGAGGTGGAGGAAGAAGGGCTATTACATCTGTTATATATTTTATCCCCTTCACGACCCATGATGGGATAATCCCGTCATTCTAATGGGGTTAAACAGACTAAAAGCCGCCGAGACTCTGTTCATAAATGTAGAGCCTGCGGCCGGCTTTACAGTAGAAGCGATTCTAGTGGCTCAGCTTCCACCAGATGGCTTCTACGATCCAGTAAACGGGCTGCTTCGGCCCCGCCCAACACCCCCGCTGTGTTTCCCGGGCTCTGCTGACCCTCCTACGGGCCCGGGATCGTCTTCTCTGGTGTCGGTGGGAATATGGGGGAGGAGACTGGTGAATGTCCGTTCACCGATCTCCTCCCTGTTCTATGGGACCGGGAGTGATGTGTATTGCCTCACTTCCGGTCCCTGAGCTCTCATTGCTGGGCTCCTGAAGCCTGCGATCTGCACGTCAATAGCTTATTTAGAGTGGAAAGGTGACACTAGGGGGTTGATTTACTAACCTAAACACACGCACGCACTAGGTGCGTGTGATTTTCACACAGCAAAACGTATTTATCAACCAAAAAGTCTCTAAAAGCATATTTCCACTAATGCCATATATGGAAAAATCATGCACATGATGCATATATAATGCTGCTTCACAGTTTAGACAAAAATGGTTAGCTCATGCATTTACATTCCTGCATTCATCAACGCAAGCAACACAACGTAGAGCTAATTTACACAACATCACCTTGCAATTCATGCCGGGCTTTGCACAACACACCTGCTGGGTGTGTACACACTACAAAGGTGTTTAGATTCCACCCATAGATCATGCTGGGGGGGAACACACTGCAGAGGTGTATACACGTTCGTGGTGTGTTTATAAGGTTAGTAAATCAACCCCTAGCGGTCTATTGGACCCCTAGCATCACCTTAAAGAGTACCTGTCACCACCAATATGCTATCACATCGGGGGCTTGTAAGCCCCCATGTGTGATAGCAATTAAAGTAAACAAACAAAAAAACAGTTGTAAAATGAATATTAAATAAATAAAATGTAAAAATAATATAATTTTTTTTAAAGTCCCCCCGCGAGCACGTGCGTTGTCACGTATACACGTGTCGGGTGCGCCTATGTATGAAAACGACGATCGCAATATGCGTGTTAGGTATAGCCGCCCACACCTAAGTGAGAGCAATAATTCAGGGGCCATTATTTATGCATCTCTCTAAACTGATGACCTGTGGGGGGCTTTTAAAGCTTCGCCTATGGACTTTTTGTGGTACTGAATTCTGTCGCAGCTTCATGGGTGCTCACAATTTGTAACCCGGACATGTTGGATATCTATTTACTCGTTGTAACCTCATATTTTATATTTTACAACAAAAATGGGTTTCACAAAATGTTGGGGGTTTGATAATAAGTTGCGCTAACGCTGTGCAACATAAAAATTTGCAACCGTCGCTATTTTATTCTATAGGGACTTTCAGAAACTATATCATGTTTGGGGGGTTTAAGTAATTTTCAGGCCCAAAATGTGGATTATAACATTTTATATTATATTTGTCCTTAAAGGAGAACTATGAGGTGAGTGAAAATCACTCATCCTCATAGTTCGAGCCGACGTGTGACAATGAGACTGTCACAGGTCGGCTCAATAGATCGGGAAGTGAGGGAACACATACCGTCGCTCGTTCACCTCTTGATCATCTCCCTGCAGAGAGCCGTGACTGTTACTCACGGCTCCCCGCAGGGATTCCCCCCTCCCCTGTCTGATCCTCCAGCGCTGACTGGCGGAACGGACGGGGGAGGGCACAGCTGGCTCTGCTTCTGGATAGGCAGAGCCAGCTGTCAATCCCGCAGCTGGGCGGATCTCGATAGCAATGTCGGGATCCGCTCCGGCTGCGGCGTCTCAGTATACCGCCAGCTGTAGCTCCCTATATACTGAGCCTAGGGTGACGGGAGGACGCTAGTTTGTGTCCTCCCGTTACCCTAAGGAGAACTATGGGGAAAAGCCTTAACCCCATACTTCTCCTTTAAGGGGTTAAGCATAAAAGTTTCATAAACCTTATTCACTAGATATTAATTCCGGAATCAATAAACACGGCTGAGCGAAATGTATTCTTTATTTTCTTAAAGCTGAACGTTGCCTTATATTTTACCTTCCCTGTATGTGGTCAATGTACAAGAGTGACAATAAATGAAATGAAGCAAACATCTGCCTCTTTATTCGTATTTCATGTACTTCCAAAGCAGAAATCAATGTTCCCGGAGGAACATGGAAACGCATACTGGAGGGAGGACACAAAGTGAGGAAAAATCTGTCCAATATGGATACAGGCAACAATGAAAACATGAAACATCCCTCCAAATCTTATTTGTGTATCACTGGGCTGTAGATTCTCCAATCATCTCTGACACTGTCCTTCCTTCTGGAGGGGGGCTACTGTTGCTCCCCATGGTCCCTGTGTGTGTTTGTAGAGTAGTCACTGCATCAAGCTTGCTCCCGGGATGGACTACAGTCTCATGTTTAGTTTACTAATTTGTATTGAGATTGTAGTCCATCCCGGGAGCGAGCTTGGAGCGGTGACTACTTTACAACACACACAGGGGCCATGGGGAACAAAAGTAGCTCCCCTCCAGAAGGAAGGACAGTGTCAGCGCCAATTCAGAGATGATTGGAGGATCTACAGCCGAGTGATACACAAATAAGATACATTGTTGCTCAGAGTTTGGGGACTTATTTTTAAGATTTATTTCCGGAGTTTAGTGTCTTTTAACCAAAATGAATGTTATTCTGACTCCGATTGTTGTGATAGCGATATATCCCTTGCTGAGACCTCTATGCCTGGCCTGTATAAGCAGATATACTCACTGCGGACAATCCTTGTCAGATAGCTGAACTCGTCAATACCGATTCATTCAAAAGAGGTGTTTATTCTTAACATCAGGGTTACAGCAGATGATAGGAACAGCAGATGAATGGTTATAGTATTGTGCGGTCAAAAAATGATGCCTTTTCTAGCGTACTGTGCAGAGTACATGTGTCCTAGTTACATGTGGCTTGTTCGCTGTGGCCATGACACAGGAAGTACTGACCAACAAGAAGAAGGGTGGGGCATACATACAGAGGAAATGTGTCATCACATGAGGAAAGAATTACAGAAAAACAGGTGTGTTATCACGAAAGGCCACTAGATGGCAGCATATAATTCACTATAGAATGGCTATAGAAAAAATGGTTAGGGAAAACACTCTATATAAAACTTCTATCTACTAACAATGCTAATATTACCTGAGGCTATGCATCTCATATTCTATGCCCCATTGGGGCGGCACAAATGTCATTCTTAATTTGGGATCAACTCAAATTTCTATCTTTATAATGGGAAATACCTGGGATTTGGAAGGAGCATTCTTTTCTGGCCTGGACAGCAAGTGACTCTGCTTGAGTACAATCCATATGGAAATTGTTTTCAGAATCTATGAGCTGTTACAGAACATAAAAATCCCAATTACTGCATTCTGGAACTTCTGTAACTTACATTGAGTAACAAGTCACAACGCTCAATAAAGTAAAACTTCCTGAGACAATTGTTACAAGCTGACAACCAAGAACCATGTAGCTGGAACGTTCCCTTCAAATTGAATCCCCATGAACAATGCAGTTTCATGAAGAAAGGGGAGAAGACTGAAGAACATTCTGGAGGAAACATCTGGATGAGACACGAAGCAGATTGTACGCTGGAACGTCGGATCAATTAGACGAAAAGATCACAATATGAGTATATATAATATATTCCACAAGGAACCTACGCATGTGGTAGACAGACATTGCACAGTAATATATGATGGGGCTTCTGAGGCCCCGGAGGTCCAAATGTTGGATTCATGACATAGAAGTTCATTATGTAGAGATATAAATGGAAGGAAAGGAATTGAAACTGGAAAGTCAGTGAATATAAAGAGTAAAAGTGACCCAACACACAATGAATGTCTCTCTCTCTCTCTCTCTCTCTCGCTCTCTCTCTCTCTCTATCGCTCTCTCTCTCTATTGCTCTCTCTCTCTATCGCTCTCTCTCTCTATCGCTCTCTCTCTCTATCGCTCTCTCTCTGTCTGTCTTCATTTATTTCTATCTCTCTTTCCTCTTAGTCCATGTAGAGTTGAGCAGCCTCATCTGATTCTATGATCCACACCGGGCACACACACATGCTCAGACGCTTGCGCAGCACCTACGGTACAGACTATGACAGGGGCTGAGAGTGTTTAATGTTCATTGTATACAGCTGAGCAGTGTGGAGTATATAGGTGACAGAATAGTGTATACAGCTGAGCAGTGTGGAGTATATAGGTGACAGAATAGTGTATACAGCTGAGCAGTGGGGAGTATATAGGTGACAGAATAGTGTATACAGCTGAGCAGTATATAAACATGTTGTGTACAATGTCATGTAATCCTCCCAGGATGAGGCTGCGGTCACACCTCGGCATACTCTTGCATTCTCGCGTGTTCACATGTGTTTTTCCCCACGCATGCATCACGTTGCCCATTGATTTTGCTGGGTGCTATATGTGCAACATGAGCATTAAAGCACATGCATGATGCGTGTTCAGAGTGCACAGGGATTCAGCCTCAATGGAGATGAGAGCAGAGAGGGAGCTCACTTCCTTCCACACGTGTGTGACTGTTGGGGGGACTCGGGGCACAGAGGTGTTCTGGGCTGTCAGTGATGACGCAGCATTTGGGTGGATGATTGATGGGAAGAAGTGAATGTAATCCCTGACAATGAACTTCTCTTATATGTTCTCTCTTAGTATGTTATATGTACTAGACATGTGCGTTTCCTGTCATTCCGAATCATAAAAAACCGGGGGAATCCCCCTAAAATTCCCAACCAGACCCTTAGTCCGAGCAGAGGCCTGGCAGGGAAGGAAAGGGAGGGGGTGTGGTGAGCATGGGGGGGCTGGAAAAGCGCCTTGGCCCCATGCTGATGACTCGGTAGTTGTGTGGGTGCGGGCAGGGGGGCTTGTTTGCATCGGGGTAAACCCAGATGCTGCCCCCCCTTTGTACCCCTCATTCACTAAAGGGTTAACGTTAAATGTGAATAAAGAAACCAGACTTTTAGAAAAAAAGGTCCAGGGGGCTCATGGAAAAGCATTTTTTTTTTTGGTGGGCACACATGTGTATATTATACTATAGAAACATGAGTTATTGTGATCCTAGCGTGACAACACAGATCCTCCATACATACAGTACAATGAGTGAGCGTTGTCACTCTAGGACAGGAAGTGTGTCACCGGCAGGATTACCAGCTGACAATAAAGTGAAGGAAGCCGGAAAAAAAGAGCAGAGGGCAGGCCGGGGGCGGCTGAGGAGACATGAAAGTGAAAGAATTCTGAGAACACAAAGCAGCACCGAGGAGAGTCAGAGACATCGCTGTTACAGCCCGGGGACAGAGACCTCTGATCAGCAATAGTGTACCCCAAATACTACTCAGATACAGGGGGACCCCGATTGTCCCCGACACCTCATCCCCTGACTAGAGACCCGGAGGAGACAGAAGAACCAACAAGAAGATCTACAGAGAGAGGAAGTAGAAGACCGAGAAACAGCTGGAACAGTAACAATGTATCAGAATCAGAGATCAGAGGAAGGAGGCTCTCATTGTGGTCAGACTTCCCGACATGGACCTGACCCTCCTGGATCGTCCCCGACATCTCATTCCGAGTCTGATGACTGGGGTGCAGAAGGTCAGAAGACCCCTCAGGGAAAGGGAGAAAAGTCTAATCAAGGTAAAGAGCCAGAAGTGACAAGAAAGGGGAAAAAAAGGAATGATCGAGAATCTTCATCCCCGGAGCAGTCACAAGATACACATGGGGGGTCCAATACCAAGACACCTATGTAAGTACAGTGAAGGGGTCTCTATGTATACATGGGGTGTGATGATGATTGTGTGTGTTGCTGGTGTCGGGTACTTTAGCTCTCTCTCGTGTCTCTCACTTTCTCTGCTCAGCGAGGATTTTACTACCAGAATGAAGTTTGAGCTCCAACAGTCACCTTCCTCAGTGTTACATGAAGGGGGGAGGGGTTATAACATCTGTCAGGTTTTTACTGGTGGGGTTTCCCTCACTTCCTGCCCCCTCCGTGTCACTGGGACAGAAAGCAAGGGATGACCCCTGCACTGTAGACCAGGGATAGGCAACCTTCACCCTCAAGCTGTGCTGAAACCTTACTGAAGTTCTGGTTTTGGTCTGGGGGGAGAAAAATACACTCACCTGATCCCTGGTCCTGTGGCAGTGACCACTCTCCTCTCTCCCCCTTTACTCCAGCTGTGGTATGTCCCTCAGTGCTGATGTCACGTGTCCTTAGACCACCAGAGCTGGGGGAGAAGAGGCTGCAGGAACCGGTCTAGCGACCAGGCAGGATTGAGGATCGGGTGAGTGTATCTTCTTTATGTTCAGCCCCCTGCTGGCTGTGAGACGCAGTGTCTTAGGCCCCAGTCACACATGACACTCACATGAACGCATGAAGCAACTTTGTGCAGCAAAGAGTCTCATGCCGCTATTTGAGCCGTATTTTGTTCACACATGTTTGTGCATCTTTCTTGCCACATTTGGGGTACCATTAAGAGAAATGGGACTGCAACTGTGACGCATTCTTTTCACGCATTTCATGAACATGTGGAGAATTGTGAGATTTTATACACGTTCACATGCATGTTAGTCTCAGGAATGTGTATCACAGTGACGTGTGTTACCGGGCGTTCCCGGGTCTTTGTTTCCCTCATTTGCTGTGCGTTTCCATTGATTTTTAATGAGCACTGAATGTGGATCATGTTCCCACATGAATGTACATTGACTCATTGATTCCATTAACATATATTGGCACTACAAGCTTGGTGCACATTTTGTGCGTGTTCTGTCAATGTGCGGCAAAGCACACTCCATATGCTGCAGTTTCCATGCGTTCACAGAACACACAGGTGTGAATGGGGCCTTGGTGTTGTCACCCTGCAGCAGGAAGTGCTGTTCCTGGCGGGATCTCCAGATAAGAAACTTTGTAACAGAAATCTGTGTGCGGTGGTCGGTCTGGCGTGATGCCAAACACACAAAACATTTCTCTTTCACTCTCCTTTCTAGTGACAGTTTTCTCCCGCACTCAGGCGGTTCTGTGACCCCGTTTATATAACGGCCGGACGGGACACTCCTGAATGCGGGTGGGCGTTTTTATACCACGCGGCGCACATGTTACATATCATGGTGAACGTTCTCTGGCCACCAATCATTGATAACACTAAACTGATGAGCAGTAAAAGCTTTTAAAATGTCGCCTATGGCCAATTTTGGGTATGCTAGTTTTTTTGTGAATTCGTGGGTGCGGGCAATTTTAAGACATGACATGTTTGGTGTCTATTTGCCCGACATGACCCCGACTTTTATATGTGTTAATAAATGTTTTATAACATAACGTAGGGAAAACAGTTTTTTTTTTGGTACTTTTTCCTTTATATATTAAAAAAAATACCACATAAAAAAAGTATTCCAATAAGTGATATAAAATGTATTTCAGTGCAGCGTTGTATGACAGAATAAATGTCAGTCTAAATCGGCCCATACACCTAGAGATTTTTGATCGGGAATTTTTATTGCTGCCGAGAATCCTCGTTCAATCCCAGCTCAAATACCCCGTCACACACAGACTGATATCGATGTCGATAATCGTTCGTTATCAATACTAACTCACTGAATTTCCTCCATCAACAGAACAGATTTTGGTTTGCACATGGGCAGTGTTCTGGCTGAAATTTTTCCGTACGTAAAAGCCCCTAATCCGTTGATTTTCGCACAATTTGAAAAAAGTTTTCCAGCCTCAGCGATCGAGGAAATTCGTCCAGAAGTACAGTACAGGCAGTCCCCGACTTACATACGACTCCTACTTACAAACAGAGGCTATTGATGTACAGCAGGGGTAGTTGTAATGCTACCGCGCTCCACGACAACCCAACATTTTAAAAATCCAATTGTCACAGGGACAGGAAGTGAGGTGAAATCTTCTGAAC
The DNA here is from genome assembly GCF_000935625.1 of Nanorana parkeri. Taxonomy (NCBI): domain Eukaryota; kingdom Metazoa; phylum Chordata; class Amphibia; order Anura; family Dicroglossidae; genus Nanorana; species Nanorana parkeri. Next base: position 21,289 of record NW_017309546.1, read on the forward strand.
AGGGGCGCACACAGCAAAACAAACTTTACAGGGGGTTAACCCTTTCCCATATTATCCAAAACTAAAACAAAAAAAACAAAAACATGTTTTGGCTGGATTTACACTTAAAAAATGTATCTGTTCCAACTTACATACAAATTCAATTTAACAACAAACCTTCAGTCCCTATCTTGTTTGTAACTCGGGGACTGCCTGTCATTGTGATTGTTCACTTCCCATCAACTGGCCGATTATCATACAAAAGATCCTTCGTGGACGATTTCCGAATGATAATTGAAGAGTGTATGGGCACCTCAAGTACCTCAGCGCTGAATACTGAAAAATGTCCGGGACAGGAAGGGGGTGTAACATCGCAGACTTTAAAAGGGTGAAAGATTTACCCTGTCCCAATGTTGCTGGGAGGTTGTATGCCGGCAGTTTCTTGCCTGCAGGGGAACTTTTCTTGTGTTGCAAAATTCATCATTTCCTGGTGATTGTATATATTCTATGTTATAGTGACTGTAACTGTGAGAGAGAGAAAGATGACATACATATTTTTTGGCTCAATATACTGTACTTAGTGATGAGAAAGAAGGGGAGAGAAAATGGAAAAAAGAGGAGAGAGGGAGAACAGAAAATACCTGATGATCCTGCCAGAAATTCTGTGTCCTTGTCACTTCCTGTGAGGATGCAGATAGCAAAAACAATCTTCCTCCTGGAGGCTAATAATCTCCTACAAAGACACGGAGAGGAAGTGAGTGCTGTCACCTTAGTACAGAAAATGTAACTGGCAGGATCATCAGGTGAGAATAAAGTAAAAATTATAGAAAGAAAGGAAAACTAATGCAGCCGCCACATCTAAGGAGGTCAGCTGATATTCTGCTGATAGCAAACAAGTAATGGTCTCCTGTAATGGATGCTGGGGGCGAGGGGGGAGG
>NW_017309546.1:23090-41387 GCF_000935625.1 Nanorana parkeri
CGGATCCCCATACATGTCCCCCAGGGCTGTACCCGGACCCCCATACATGTCCCTCAGGGCAGTACCCGGACCCCCATACATGTCCCCCAGGGCAGTACCCGGATCCCCATACATGTCCCCCCAGGGCAGTACACGGTGTAGAGAGAGGGATCTGCATTGTGAATCATGAAAAGTGACTTCACAGAGTTTGTGTTTGTTACAATTCCTGCATTCCGGAGTCCCGGCTCATATCACCACATCATACTTTGTACTCATTTCATGTTTTCTATTATTCATCACACAGGTCACACAGGCCAGATTGGAAATGGACAGAAGATGGAAAGTCTAACACTGCAAACCAAACACCGTCTTCCTGGAACACTGAGCCCCCCGGCGTTGTCCCCCCGCAGTAAGTGATCAGCTATGACTATCAGAGAATATTGGGCTCCATTATGTATAAAACACAAGAACACCACAACCCAGCACAGTGACGGGGGATGGGGGAGATAATGACAGAAACTTATATTGCTCTCACATGGTGCTGATGTAGACGCTCAGTACACCATGATATCCGTGTGCATGGCTCCATCAGTGTCATGGGGCAGACATACATGTTCCATGCAGTGGCAGCTTCTCTGACAGTAATACACACAAGACGCCCAGCACACGGATCATGTAACGCTGAGACTGTGTTATAATAGAAATAGGAAAAGAAATGCCCTCACACTGGTTAGACATGCGCACCGGCAAAAGATGTGTTTCCTTTCATTTTATGTTCATTCAGATTTTTTTTTATTTTGGGATTCGGACGGAATTCATTAGCGGTAGTCTGTGCAAATTTTCGTTGCAGCAAAGTGACATTAGACAGGAGGAAAAATAATGACTTTTGTTTTTTTTACTGTCCGCAGAGGGAAAAAAAAAAGTGTGAACTTACACCCCCGATTCATACTAGACGCTTTAGGTCAAGTTATAAATAAAAAAAGTGTGTGGGGTTCCCAGCCAAAAGCCGTACCAGGCCCTTTAGGTCTGGTAGGAATTTTAAGGGGGGACCTCACCTCCCAAAAATGGGAAACAAAATGTGGGGTCCCACCTAACATTCCTACCAGACCCTTGAGCACAGGCCACGCAGGGCAGGAAAGGGGGAGGACGATCAATGCAGGATGAGCAGGCTCATTGGCCAGCACCATACCAGGCCACGTGCCCTCGGCATTGGGAGGGTGTCCCCATGCCGATAGGGTCAAGGGCCTCTTCCCCACAACCCTGATACGGCAGTTGTGGGGGTCTGCAGGCAGGGGGGCTTATTTGGATCAGGGTACCCCTTTAATTAGATGCCGCCCCCTCTTGTTAAGGAGTAAGGGGTACCCCTACTCATTCACTAAAGGGTTAAATGAAAATGTAAATAAACAAACCACATTTTTACAAATAATAATAAATAAAAAAGAGTCAGCTTCTGACAATTCCTTTATAGATATAAATGGCTCCATCTAAGTAACCCAGCGTCAATCACAGTGCACGACCCCGCTGACTCATCGAAATAAAAAATTTCCCACTGCACGATGACCCGTCTGAACCAGATGAAGACTCGCCGCAAAATGACATCTCCTGCCCGAATGTAAACAGATGGGCGGAGGGAGCCGTGATATCACGGGGCTCGTTCCGCTGATTTGACATTCTCAGCTGTTAAAAGGCAATAGCATTCTGGAGCTCCCATAATACTATTAGATGTATTATATAACAGCTGAGAGTGTCAAATGGGCGGAGCGAGCCCTGTGACATCACAGCTCGCTCCGCCCAACTGTTTACATTCTGGCTGGAGATGTCATTTTTTGGCGAGTCTCTGTTGTGTTCGGACAGCTCGTCATGCGGCGGGACTTTTTTTATTTCGGTGAGTCGGTGGGCGTCGTGCATCGTGATTGACGCTGGATTACATCGATGGAGCCATTTTTAAAAAAAACTAAAGGAATAGTCAAACATTTACTCTGGTTTTGTTAATTAAAGGATTTTTTTCTAAAAGTGCGGTATCTTTATTTACTTTTATTTTGAACCTTTTAGTGAATGGGTAGGGGGTACAAGTGTTCATTACTCATTCAAAAGGGAGGGGACAGCATCTGGGTGCCCCCTTAATTAAATAGGGATCCACATACATGTCCCCCAGGGCAGTACCCGGACCCCCATACATGTCCCCCAGGGCAGTACCCGGATCCCCATACATGTCCCCCCAGGGCAGTACACGGTGTAGAGAGAGGGATCTGCATTGTGAATCATGAAAAGTGACTTCACAGAGTTTGTGTTTGTTACAATTCCTGCATTCCGGAGTCCCGGCTCATATCACCACATCATACTTTGTACTCATTTCATGTTTTCTATTATTCATCACACAGGTCACACAGGCCAGATTTATTTCCTGGAAGAAGAGAACAGAATGAAGATGGAATGTCTAAAACTGCAATCCAAACACCGTCTTCCTTCAACAACAAGCCCCCCGGCGTTGTCCCCCCGCAGTAAGTGATCAGCTATGACTATCAGAGAATATTGGGCTCCATTATGTATAAAACACAAGAACACCACAACCCAGCACAGTGACGGGGGATGGGGGAGATAATGACAGAAACTTATATTGCTCTCACATGGTGCTGATGTAGACGCTCAGTACACCATGATATCCGTGTGCATGGCTCCATCAGTGTCATGGGGCAGACATACATGTTCCATGCAGTGGCAGCTTCTCTGACAGTAATACACACAAGACGCCCAGCACACGGATCATGTAACGCTGAGACTGTGTTATAATAGAAATAGGAAAAGAAATGCCCTCACACTGGTTAGACATGCGCACCGGCAAAAGATGTGTTTCCTTTCATTTTATGTTCATTCAGATTTTTTTTTATTTTGGGATTCGGACGGAATTCATTAGCGGTAGTCTGTGCAAATTTTCGTTGCAGCAAAGTGACATTAGACAGGAGGAAAAATAATGACTTTTGTTTTTTTTACTGTCCGCAGAGGTTACCCTCCCTTCAGGTCTGGTACGAAGGTTAGGAGGTACCCCCCCCCCAAATTCCTACCAGACCCTTGACCTGAGCTGAGCCCCCCCCCCCATCCCTGCACCTTACCAGGCCACGTGCCCTCGGCATTGGGAGGGTGTCCCTATGCCGATAGGGACAAGGGTCTCTTCCCCACAACACTGACCCGGTGGTTGCGGGGATCTGCGGGCAGGGGGGCTTATTTGCATCGAGGTACGCTTTTAATTAGATGCCCCCTTGGGAAGGAGTAAGGGGTACCCCTACTCATTCAGGGTTAAACGGAAAAGTAAATAAACAAAACACACTTTTACAAATAATAATAAATAAATAAATAAATAAAAAAGAGTCAGCTTCTGACAATTCCTTTATAGATATAAATGGCTCCATCTAAGTAACCCAGCGTCAATCACAGTGCACAAGCCTGCCAACTCATCCAAATAAAAAATTTCCCACTGCACGATGACCCGTCTGAACCAGATGAAGACTCGCCACAAAATGACATCTCCTGCCCGAATGTAAACAGATGGGCAGAGCGAGCCGTGACGTCACGGGGCTCGTTCCGCTGATTTGACATTCTCAGCTGTCAAAAGGCAATAGCATTCTGGAGCTCCCATAATACTATTCATATGACACCTCGGCTCACATTTTATAACAGCTGAGAGTGTCAAATGGGCGGAGCGAGCCCTGTGACATCACAGCTCGCTCCGCCCAACTGTTTACATTCTGGCTGGAGATGTCATTTTGCGGCGAATCTCTGTTGGGTTTGGACGGGTTGTCGTGCGGCGGGACTTTTTTTTATTGCGGCGGGTCGGTGGGCGTCGTGCATCGTGATTGATGCTGGATTACATTGATGGAGCCATTTGTTAAAAGAAATATAGGAATAGTCAAACATTTACTCAGTTTTTTTTAAATTAAAGGATTTTTTCTAAAAGTGCGGTTTCTTTATTTACTTTTACTTAAAACCTTTTAGTGATTGAGTAGGGTTCAAGTGTTTATTACTCATTCAAAAGGGGGTGAGGGGACAGCATCGGGTTGCCCCCTTAATTAAAGGGGTACCCCAATGCAAATAAGCCACCTTGCCCGCAGACCCCCCACAACCACCAGGTCAGAGTTGTGGGGAAGAGGCCCTTGTCCACATCTGCATGGCGACATCCTCCCAATGCAGACGGCACATGGCCTGGTATGGCGCAGGGAGGGGGGAGGCTCGATCCCCCCTTTCCTGCCCTGCCAGGTCTTTGTTTGGATCAAAGTTCTGGTTGGCAGTTTTAGGGGGGCTCCCATGTCCCCCCCCCCCATTTTTGTGGGTGGGGTTCCCCCTTAAATTCCTACCAGACCTAAAGGGCCTTGTATGACCTATGGGGGAACTCTACATACTTTGTTTTTTTACTTGGGTGGGGTGTCCCTCCTAACATTCCTACCAGACCTAAAGGGTTTGCTGTCAATTTGGGGGCAACCTCACGCTTTTTCTTTTCTTCAGCAAACTAAAAAAAAAAAAAAAACTTTTATTTTTCTTTTGTTTAATATTACTTTTATGCAACAAAACTTTGTTTAAAAAAAAATTAGTACATACTGCTGCTAACAAATTTTACTTATCGGAAATTCAGATTTGTTTACATTCATAATTTCTGTCATTCAGAGACTCGGATATATCCGAATCTCTGAATAACGAAAATCTGTCCAAAAAACAGATCTTTCTAGTGTAAACAGTCCCATGGAGAGCTGGATCTCCGAGTGGTGTCAGCAGAGGTCATTGATGGTGGTAAGCTTGTAAATATGGGAGAGGAACCTCAGCCAGGAGCATGGGGGAGGGGGCGCTTCACAGCGTCCAGCTGCAGCCGTGTTCTCACTGTGGATAGTTATCAAAGATGTGTGGTGTCTGGTTATCAGATGGCTCAGTGGAGTGGGAACTTCAGGGGGCCCACAGGATGCAGTGACAGCGGTGTTGTTACACTTGCGGTCGGTGAAGCATCCGGACAGCTGGACAGTGCTCAGTGACATTAGTTAGTTTTGGTATGCACACAGGAGATCCCACTAAGCAATGGTGAGGAAGGGAGGACAGGTGGACACTAGCGGTTCTGAATGGTGGATCAGTGTGAACTAGGGTGACTGTAATGTATTTCTAGGATACAACCTCTTTCTCAAGCCAGAGGACTGGGGGGAAGACTGGAGTCAGTCAATTATTTATAGTACGGCCCATTGCTGTTCTCACCTCATAATGGACTAGCATCACTCATCATTTCATCATATTATTGATTTTTAGTAAAATATTCCCACTGCTATCAAATGTAATGCGGAGGGGATTGTCAGGTTGAGGACAGCTGACCATGGGGGGTACTCAGGGTGTGAGTGGCATAAACACTGGACAGAAGACAAGTAGTTCTGGGCCCTCCAGAGATAGATATTGTGAGGTCATGTGTCACGGTTGTGTTTGGCCTCACCGTGGGGATTACGCCTTTGCAGTGATGGCTGAGGGTTAATCCTTGCTATGAAAGTGAGAGTGCAGCATGAGATTTGTTTGCCTTAAATATTCCAGGAAAAGACTTTCTTCTAGTTGGGTAATCTAGCCATGTGGCATCCACCCAATGAGGAAGTATTGTTACAGGCAGTGCTGATTCCAACTACCACGTGAACCATCCAGAAGTGAGAACCAGGTGACATCATCACTCTATATTGTACTCCCTGTAGGGAAGTTTAATTATGCAAAGTGAAAAACAAAGTCCCTTCCTGAGAGAATCAAAGCATCCCCGGTGCTCTCCTGTGTGTTGTGTGCTAGAAAACGTATTAGGGGTCATTCCCATGTCCATGCCATAGTGCAATAATGAATACACATTCATGCCCGTTTATCCGATGGTCTGAAGTATAAAAGTGAAATAGATTTTGTGTAAATACAGCTGCAGGGATGTGTTCCCTAACAGCCTTGCTGTGTTTTGTTTCACATTCACTTTTTCTTTTTAAATAAAATTTTTATTGAAAAGTTTTATCATTACAAATAGACAATAAATACATAAAGGTTATACGATTATCCAGAAAAAGAATAAAAACTGAAAACAAAGTTAGCATTATACATTTAAAAAAGGTACCTATACTTAATGTATTAATGCATACGAAGCAAGATATTGTCATGTTAACAAAATTGAATGTGAACCTCAGTTGAAGAACACCAAAGGGATATCGTATGATAAACTCTATGGGGGCATGGTCAGACCATGAGATAACATCTCATCAGAGGCCACCATATTCCTCATAACAGGTGTATTAATAAAAATAATTTAGAATGTGTATTATGCACGGGTGAAAAGAAAGAGTATCTTTTTTTCTGAGGGATGTAGGAGGCGCCATGAGTCCATAAGAGAGTTATGGCGTAACAAGCAACAAAATTGCTTTGACTGGGACCTGTTAGATCTAGGAGCAAGTTTATCAGAGAGGCCAAGATGGTCAAAAGCCATAGAATATGGCAAATTAAAATCCCCTCCTATGATAAGATATGTGTAGTCCCATTTTGTAGGTTTAGTTAGAACCCGTTGAAGAAAATGAATTTGATTCATATTTGGAGCGTATAAATTACATATTGTAGAGGGGATATCATGCCAAGTCTCATTCAAAAGCACATATTGCCCCTGCTTGTCCAACACTAAATTAATGGATTTAAATGGACGGAATCTCTAAGTAAAATTTTCACCCTTTCTTTTTTCTATGAGTGGATGCAGCGTAAGCCCTGGGATATTGGGAGGAAAGAAAATTAAGGGAGTTGAGAGGAGTGTAATGGGTTTCTTGTAAGAAAACAATATCTGCTTTAGAGGCTTTTAAATCCCTAAATACCAAATTCCTCTTTGTTTGGGGTTAAGTGTAACATTTAGAGAAAGTAACTTACAAGTAGACAACACCACCATATTTGTTTAAAGGGAGGGAAACATATTGCAGATTTAATGTGACCACTCCATCCCCACACATAAGATAGAATATAACTGACCTGGGGCACAGCTCAGAGCCAGCTGGTGAGTGACAAAGGTCCAAGGGAGATCAGGTGCAACGAGTAACAAGCTAAAAATTTGAGAGGATGCGGAATGAGGCTGAAAAACAAAACCAACAACATTAACCACCAAATATAAGAAACAAAGAGAAACATTGTAAACACATAACAGGATAATGTGTATTCAATTATATTGGAATCCTAACATTGTAAAGTGTGATAATACATGTCTCCACACTCATCAAGGCTGCTAACTTCTGTTCTTTGCATTAACCCGTGTTAATACACAGTACAGGAGTTAGCAGCCAAGGGGTTATGAGACAACTTCTATATAGACTGTAGCAGTATGATGAAAAGTAATATGTTGTCTCATCTATGTATATATATATATATATATATATATCATGGGAAGAAAAGATAGAGCATAAGATGCCAGGTCTTCTAGCCTCTATCCAAGCAACATTAACATATTGAGCATTATCAGACCTTTTACAATGGAAAAGTAAGAGAGAAAGAATGTTCTACCACACTGGAAGGTCGGTAAATAAAGATATCAAATGTATTCAAAAAGTGAGCATAAAGATACAACATGTGCAATCTTGCATGAAATAAACTTCTAGCGTTGATGTTTTGGCATATACATACTGTAGAAGGGGAACCACAAGATTTTTGGAGTGGAGTTTACAAGGGAGCATCCAGTCTTCTTCCTCGGTGTAACTTTTTGCCAGGCGGGGGGTTCAGGACTCAATTTGGGCAAGGGTTCCCATCCGGATAAAGCAGGGCAAGTGATGCAAAGTTCAGAACAAAAAGAGGACAAGTCTTCTGGTACTCTGAAGGTAGCACTTTTCCCATCTCTTCGTGCAATAAGGCTGAAAGGGAATCCTCATCGGAACAGAATGTCATTGTCCCATAGCAGAGTTAGAAGTGGTTGTAGACTTCTTCGCTGCTGTAATATAACTCAGGAGAGGTCTGGATACATTTATAAAGGAGCTCCATCAAGTTCCAAACATCTCATGTTGCGTGCATTTTGCAAGATTTCTTCTTTTACATGAAAGTAATAAATCCTGCAGATCGCATCACCTGGGTTAGGAGAAGATCGCCTGGGGCGAAGAGCTCTGTGAGCAGGATCAATTTCTATTTTAGTAGTAGACGGTGTACCCATGATGTTATTAAAGAGCAGTTGAAGAACAGCATGTAAGTCTTCAGGACCTGTGGCTTCAGGTAGACCCTTAAAATAAAGATTGTTACGGCAGCCTCAATTGTCGAGATCTTCTACATGTCTCTGCAAGTCACGAATGTTAGCAGCTTGAGCTACATATTGGGACTGAATTTGGTAGAGGTCTTGTTTAGTAGACTGTATTTCTCCAGCCATGTCCTCTACACATTGGGTCAAGTGCAGAAAATCATTGCGTAAAAGCTGGATCTCTGATTTGCAAGTGTCCCCAACTTCTTGAATTAGTAGGCAAAAATCTTTTTGTCGGAATATGTTTGATTCCCACCAGGATGCATAGCCCTCCTCCGCTTCAGAGGAAGAGTGTAAGTGATCAGTCATTTCAGATTTGCGTTCATGATGGGTTTGTAAAAGATTAAGGATTCCTGTTTCCGCATCAACTGGAGTTGTAGTGGATTTAGTAGAAGGAGAGAATACCTGAAAGGTCTGTGCGACAGCAGAAGTTTGGGCTTGATAGGAACTCAAATCCAGCGATCTAGGGGTGTGTGGTGGCCTAGACGTTTTTTCGGGAGGGAGATTCCAAGTTTGGGGAGAAGAGTCACAATCCTGAGGACCAGTGGACACTTCATCCCGGGTTTGTCTCAATAGTATGAGGAACAGAAGAATTAATTTGGGCACATAGAGGGGCACAATTTGGCAGTGTGTGGTGAACTGTACGGAGACCACACTGTGCAGCAGCCATGTGTAGGCCAAGTACTCACTTGTCCCTCCAGAGGCAGATCTGCCGCAGATGACTGGGGTAGAGGTGTCAGAGCTCGGTGAGTATCAGAATTAGGTAAGTCCAAGAAGCAGGAAGATGGGAAACCCGGAGGGTTACAGAGTCCGGAGTCACAGGTGGAGAGGATGTAGTGGGTCACCATCTTGACGCTTTGAGCCCCATTGGCTTGATCAGAGTTTTCAAAGTAATCTTTCATTGAGGAAGGAACTTGACGCTTCTTAAGAGCCGAAGAAGAGGGTTGAGAGGAACGTGAAGACTTGTTTCTCCCCATTATTGAGTGATAAAAAGGCTGCTAAACTCTAAAAATCAGTGGGTCAGCGACGGAGCTGCAAGAGAGTACGTCTGTTCAATTGGCCATCCCCTTCACGTTCACTTTTATAGTTTTTCTTGCAGAGCATTGCACTCAGGAAGGATCTGTATGATATAACCTTCCAATCAGTCTGTTGAGGAGGCTCCAGAGTCCTATGTTAGGTTTGGAAACAAGGAGTTCTGTCAGCTGGCCAACCCTTGGCGAGCTTGTCATCAATGGATTGGACCTATCTTTAACTAGGAGGCAATGTTTTGGAAGGGTTCCTAGTTAGTCCTCACTCCTTAGGGGAGGAGATAATTTCTCCTTCCTCTCTCATAGTGAAAGAAGGTCCTTCAGCCCTTCCCTGCTGGGAAATGGGTGGTTGCTAGAGAAGGTTGTGTGCCTGGTTTTAGGTCCCAGAACTGGAGCCTGGACATAAAGGGAGCACCACTGGAACAGAGTTACACCCTAATCTCTTGTATTGTTGGTCTATGTGCACTAGAATATGTTCTAGATGCTGAGTTCCACCAAGTGAATTTTAGGTAAAAATCTTCAGGAGTGTTGGTTATTTCCCCTCCTTTGCCCTCTACTTCAAATGTGGACCTAATTAATTCAAGGGCAAACAAGTGTGATCAATTCTGCGGACTAGGAATGGCCTATAGTGAGTCCCTCTTTCATCCATGAGACTCCTTTAGGTGGAGGCATTAAAAACGTGTGAACATCAGGACAGTAGTTACTGTTAAACTCCCAAATAGCAGAGGCACAGGACCACCGTTTACTCAGGTGCTGCTACAGGTTTGAGGTACAGGGGGAGCTCATAAACACTGGCTGTATTTAGTGAACTGTGCAAGAGAGGCCCTCAGATATTCCACCTTGGACCTTTTAATGACTTCCATCCAACATCTTTCTTTTGTTGATATCTTCTCTTTGTGCTTTTTCAGAGAACAAAAATCAAAACATCTAAAGATCTTCTATGATATCAGTAATGTCAGTAATGTTGAACCTAAAAGATGGCTGATAGGTGAACTAAAGAAAGATTCCATCCCTGAATATGAAGTAAATTGTTGTGACACATCTCATTCTCTTGAAGTGTTGAAGGTTGAGGCTGAGAAATGCTCTCTTGTCATATTGTGCTTATCATACGAGTCAAGATGTGAAGAAAATGTGAAGAAATTCCTTGAATGGTGCCGTAAGTATTACATGAGATGAAACATTTCAATGAATTAACTCACTTTTACAATACAATTTCAGTAACAAGGAACATCAGCTACTGGTGTCAGCCCTGCATACTTCATTTATGATTATAAAACAAACATAGACCACTCCTCATTTCCTTCTTCCCACATCACCATATAACCCCCTTATCCTCCCTCCCCCTTATGTCCATCACCCATCCTCCTCTCCTCCTCCCTCCTCATCTCCATAACACCTCCTCATTGTCTCCCATCTCCTCATCAATATAACCCTTCCCCATTTCCATAAACTCTCTTCATCTCCACCCCTTGCTCATTTCCATAACCCCATCTCATTTACTCCTCCCCTAATCTCCATATCTGCACCTCATGTCCCCTCCTCATCATCTCCATTACCCATCCTCATTTCTTCCCCCCTCCCCATCTGTCTCCCCTGTCCTCATCAACATCACCCTTCCCATTTCCATAACCTCTCTTTATCTCCTCCCCCTCCTCATCTCTATAACCCCTCCTCATTTCCTTCTCCCCATATTTCCTCCCCCCATCATCTCCATCTCCATCCTTATCTTCTCCCCCCTCCTCTTCTTCATAACCCCTCCTCACCTCCTTCCCCTTGTAATTGTCTTCCCCCTCCTCATCAACATAACCCCTCCCCATTTTCATAACCTGTCCTCATCTCCATAACCTTTCCTCATCCTCTTAACCCCTCATTATTTCCTTCTCCCCTCATCTTCATAGCCCTTCCTAATTACCTCCCTCCATCACCCATCCTCATCTCCTCCCCATCCTAAATTTCTCACCTCATCAAATCACCATAACCACTCCACATTTCTATAACCTCGCCTCATCTCCATAACCGCTCATCACCCCCCCCCCCCCCCATCATTCAACCTCATCTCCTGAGGATCTACAGCCGAGTGATACACAAATAAGATACATTGTTGTTCAGAGTTCAGGGACTTGGATGTATTTTTAAGATCTAACTCCGGAGTTTAGTGTTAATTTAAGTGTAGAGTGGAGAAAACAATCAGAGGTTATTCCTGATCGGTGGCTGCGATCTGTACCTTGTTCTGCCATGATCAGCAATCACTTATCTGACACGTCCTGGTCTTCATACATATTTATGGTAATATGTCATCTCTGTTGTATATTTAGGTAAACCTGTCATTGGAGTTATCACTGGTCTAGAAAACATCTCCTCAGAGAAGGAAAAAAGAGAATATTGGGAGAATGTCTCTAAGGATTTGAAATCATCAAAGTTTAATCTAATTACTCTGACAAAGCAAGATGAGAAAATAATCAAGACCAACAATTCAGAGACACGAATGAGACTGGATACAAAAATGAAAGACATGAAAGATATTCTACAAAATTCCGCAGGTACATGACAAGCAATACCTAATGTAACTGTAATTTGTATTCACTATATTATGAACGCAGATCACAGGGCCTGATATTTGTGTCAGATATTTTATAGCATGAAAGAACTCATTATCTAATATTGTAAACAGAGAATACAACTGTTGTAGATATGAAATACTTCTCCCTGAGATGGATGACGTTTAAAACAGACAACTGAAGCCTCAAGGCAGGCACCTCTGCCAGGCTGTTTCCTTATCTAACTCTTAGTGCTCCATTCATCCATTGTCATGCTGTTTATCTGTAACATTGTATATACAGTGTATAGCCATTTCAGATCTCTCCCCTGCATGCCCCTTATGGGCCAGATACATTTTTAAACTAAGTACTTTGTTATTAATTAAGATAAAAGTAATGACAACATCTTTTTCAGGACAAACAATGCTTTATTTTGGTACAATTTTTCTTTTTAATATTTTATACTATATACACAAATTTTTCTACTTTAACCACTGTTAGGAAAAAAAATACGGTGTTACTGTTGATAAAAAAAGTTTTTAATTTGTTGTTTTTTAATTACTCTAAAATTATGTTTCTGGTACAGAGCAATGCAAAAACATATTTTGCTATGCTTTTTTTTCAATTTTTGTGCATATATCGTGACACAAAAAAAAAAAAAGGTGAATACCAACTAATAAAAAACAGAAAAAGTGCCAATGCTAAAAATATTAAAGGAGAACTATGGGGTTAACACTTTTCCCCATAGTTCTCCTTACGGTAACGGGAGGACACAAACTCCCGTCACCCTAGGCTCAGTATATAGAGAGCTGCTGCTCGCGGTATACTGAGACCCCGCAGCTGAAGTGGATCCCGACAATTATGTCTGGATCCGCCCAGCTGCGTGACTGACAGCTGGCTCTGCCTATCTAGAGGCAGATCCAGCTGTACCCGCCCCCTCCCCCGTCCTTTCCGCCAGTCAGCGCTGGAGGAGCGGGGAGGGGGGAATCCAGCCCCTCCCCTGTCACGGCAGAGAGCCGTGACAGGATCGAGAAGTGAGCGAGCGCCGGTATGTGTTCCCTCACCTCCCGATCTACTGAGCCGGCCTGTGACAGTCTCATTGTCACAGGTCGGCTAGAACTATGAGGTGAGTGAAAAGCACCCCCCTCATAGTTCTCCTTTAAGGCTCTGAAAAAAAAACTGCTAAAAAAATGTAAAAGATTATTAGGGTTAACTAAGGGATAATAAGGGGTTAATTAGGAACACATTTTAGTTAGCAGACATCATATGCAGATCAAAGCTCATCCCATTGCTTTGCAGATGAATGAAACAGAGTTAAGCAAAGTGACAATAACGCTCTGAATCCCAAATCTGAACGGTGTTCATAAGCAGCCTTGCACCTGACCACACGCCGACCGACTTTCTGATTGGTTAGGAAGCCAAGCTGCCTACCAACAAGTGAAGCTGGGTTCCTAGCCAATCAGGAAGCCGGGCAGCACATCATGATCCACCTCCCGGCTTCCTGATTGCCTAGAAAGCTGGTTTCACTTGTTTCTAGTCAGCCTGGCTTCTTGACCATTTAGGGAGGTGGGTCATTACGCGCCACCTTGGCTTCCTAATTGGTTAGAAAGCCAGGCTGCCTAACAACATGTGAAGCCAGCTTCTTAGCCAATCAGGAAGCCAGGAGGCGGGTCAAAACCAGCCGTTCACAGCGCTCTCCTCCCTCCGCACTTGGCCGCCACTGATGGCTTTTCTCCTCCCCTCTGGGACACAGAGCAGCGCACAGCGGGGAAGTGAGAAAGAACGGATGCACCTCTATTTTGGCCAAAAAATGGCGCTTTTAGCATTTTGCCAAAAGTGGCATTTTTGGTTGATATGTTTCGGCAGCCGATATATCGGTGCATCCCTAATGAAATAGTATCAAAGTGTGTTTATAGCCAAAATATTTTTGTCTGTTTTGGATAGAGTTGGGAAGTATGTATTTTTTTTGTTGTATGTATGTCATTGGGGAGATTTCCCTTCTCTCCCTGTTCTGGAAACCAGTGTGGGTGCTGGTGGTGAGTCTATATTCTGCAGGTGAACTGTAGACAGTATGGACACTACAGAGATGGGGAGATGGAGAGGTTCAGACCGGATCTGTGCAGAATGATGAATCATAGTCATGGCTCGCAGGAGTTGGCAACATTTGGGCAGCACAGATACCATTTCGGCAGACAGGAGCAAAGTCAGGCCAAGGCTGAGATCAAATGGAGAGCAGAGGTACCAAGACAGCAGGCAGAAGGTGAAGACGGGAACAGTGTGAACAAAATCAGCAGTGGGAAATACAGCAACAGCAGAGTCAGAAGTCTAGCTGGGTCAAATACAACATAGTTGAAATGCAGATCAGGTCATGAGTCACAGAGCTGATGACCACTCAGCAATGTCCTTAGGCTGTGCTGAGATTTATTTTGAGTGATTGTCACCAAAGATATTGCCAGACATGCACGCTTGTTGATGCTCACACACATGCATGAGCGCATGTGCACCAGACCATGGGCTAAAATATGCGCATGTGCAGATCTGTGGGCACGGGTGTGAGTCTGAACTTCCTGATAGGAACACAACAGGAAATGAGAGGTAATCTGTACAAAGTGAGGAGAACTCTCCTTCTAGACCGTTGTCAACAGGACAGACGTCTCCATTCACACCAACTCTAAAATTGTTGGATTTCCCAGTGACTGATGGCCAGAAGTAATAACCAGCAACAAAAACAGCAATAAAAACCGGACAGGGGATCTAATACTAATAAAACACTTTAAAATTGAACTAAGCAATGATTGTGTGTCAGTGTTAGATGTCAATCTTCACATCGTGTTTTATTTGTTTATTTTTTTTACTTAACAGCAAATATTACTGTGCTATCGCCGCTACAGAAACCGGTAAGAAATCAGCATTCTGGTAATTTGTGACTTACAATTGCTGTATACAAATATACAATTAGGAACTTGCCAGCTGGGAGGTGGAGATTCTGGCTAAACAAGGAGCACCTTGCCGTATGCCTGCCATACATCCCATCATTTCAGATAGGAATTAGCAGACCAGCAACACTTCCTCTATAAAAGTCACATTCTCATCTTTCCACAAGATGAAGGAGATCTGAGACGTTCTAATACACTTGTTACAATCATTCTGTCCGGTATACTTATTATATTTCTTAATATTTCAAGACCAGTTCTGAGCAATTCATGAGACTCGTCCAATCATCCCCATTCACAAGTGTGAGCCGGGCCTTCCGGGGAGCAGCAACAAAGCTTAGCACTGATTTTCACTAGAATAATCCATTTCTAAGTTTAGTCTGGAGGATCATCAGTATAGGTGGCCGCACTCTTATAATAAAGAATAACAATAACAAAGAGCACATATGGGAAATGTTGGTGTCTTTGGACGGAGTAGTGACTGAAGGCGGATCTGTCCCTGCTAGTGATGAGTAACTGGGTTCAGTTTTTAGGTGGTTTCTTCCCTAAGGTGTGGACGTTAATCTGAACTCCATTAAAGTAAATGTGAGTCAAATCTTTAAAATCATTAATGTCAAACAAAAAGCAATGAGGGGAGGGGGCTGGGAACCACCATAGGGAGTGTGCACCAATTAAAAACAAATCATTCTATTCAGCAGGGTGGAGCTCTTTTAATAAGTCTTAAAGTGAAACATTAAATATGTAGTTACTTTCCATAAACATACATGGTGCATCTGTACGATGTAGGATTGATGATAGGATACTGCAGCAAAATAATTACAATATTATGTAACAAAAATTTGCTGTTTGCCATAAATTACATTTTGCTGCTGGCTTGTTTTTTTTTTTTTTTATTCTTTATTATAAACATTCTCAAGCAAAGGAGACAGAGTGAACATACATTACAGGTATGGCATACAGAAGGAATCAATCAAACAGGTATAAAAAATACAAAACCATTATAGGTCAAGAGATTCCTGAGGGCGACAGTATGTGTCTACCTGAGAAGTAGGGAATCCTTTGAGAGAAGTTTTTTTTTTTTAAGTACAAATACAGTTTGTAAAAAGAAGAAGGGATAAGAGAAGAAAAAAACCATAAATAAACACTTGTTTTTTTTTTAGGTTTTTCTTTTCTTTCTTTTTTTTTTTAACATGAGACCTCTGTCCCCTCATTTTCATACTGTCCTTGCATTTGATTTGATATGTTTTATACTAGGGATGTCCCGATACCACTTTTTCAGGACCAAGTACAAGTACTTCCCCGCATGTACTTGCCGATACCAACTACCGATACTTTTTTTTAAAGGGACAGGTGACTTTAAATGATCCATAGTAAATGGTAACTCTATTTGTGGAGTGTAGTGGAGGTGTGTGCTGTATATATGTACTACATATACATTACACACGTCCAGTTCACTATAGCAATAGATTTACAGCCAGCCCCGTCCAAGCTTCCCTCACTCACAGTTTCAGTCCGATCCCCGTAGCCTCACGAGGTGCCTCTTGTAGTCTCGGATCGCTGCATCGCGTCTCGGTGCTCTGCTTGTGGGAGGCGCTCTCAATTCTGCCCTGCTAACATGAATAGGTTAAATCATAATCCATAATACATATACAGCACATACGTCCCGTACACTGCAGTAATAGAGTTACAATTCTCCCCTGCTAACATGAATAGGTTAAATCATGATCCATAATACATATACAGCACATACGTCCCGTACACTGCAGTAATAGAGTTACAATTCTCCCCTGCTAACATGAATAGGTTAAATCATAATCCATAATACATATACAGCACATACGTCCCGTACACTGCAGTAATAGAGTTACAATTCTCCCCTGCTAACATGAATAGGTTAAATCATGATCCATAGTACATAATAGTACGTAACATGTAGTTGTACCACGGATCATTTAACCCATTCATGTTAGCAGTGCAGAATTGAAATCTATTGCTGCAGTGCATTCTATATGTACTGTATATGTACAGTACATATAGAATGCACTGCAGCAGTAGATCACACAAAAAACTAAGCCCAGGCCCCGTCTTACTCACTGTTGCCTTGATCGCGGTGCCTCACGATTTTTCTCACAAGTGAGGACGTCGTCGGCACTGAGCTGGAGAGGAGCGTTGCGTCAATGCTGCTCCGGTGGGCGGCGCTCCAGGTGGGGTCCTAATTTAAGTGGCCGGCGACTGCCTGGAGCGCCGCCCACCGGAGCAGCAGTGAGGCGACGCTCGGCACGACGTGATAAGTAAAAAAAAAAAGACAGCCTCTCCAGCCCCGCCGCCCCTACATGCTGCGGGTGGCAGAGCGGTGGAGAAGGAGCGGCACTATCTCGGGGTGGGGGGGCCCTCTTCTTCCTCTCTGGCCCCTCCCCCCCAACAGGCGGAATACCAGGGCCTGGTTGCAATCGCGACCACTGCGTCCCTGGTATTGCCGCCAGTGGTGGAATTTGCAGTCCTGTATAGCTGGTGGTATTCTGCGTTCTTGTATAATCATTATGCAGTTATGCAGAATACCACCAGCTATACATTTTACATAAAGTCAGCATACCACCCCTCACAGTCTCCCAGTGGAGTGGCGCAGGAGAGGGTCCTCCCAATGACCCCAACAGCAGGATGTGGTGGCCTGGCGGTGCCTGCAGAGAATGTACAGGCACCGCCAGGCTAAGCACCCCTTGCAGTGACAGGCATTTTGCAGAGCCACCTGTCCCATCCCCGCACAGCAGCCGCCGGGACATACAGCTGTGACTGTCAGAGTTTACTGCAGTTCAGTGTAAAAAACCGGCACAGTACTGTGTCGGTTTTTTTACACTGAAACGCAATAAAGTCTGTGACAGCTGTACGTCCCCGCGGTGGCTGTGCGGGGATGTACTCTGTCACCAGTGCCGCGGTTGGGAGAGGCAGAGAGCGGCTCTATCTGGGGGGGACATTGGCGCCGTTGCCCCCACCCCGGTTCCACCACTGATGTCGGTTTCGGCGGCGATGGACGTCGGCGGCACTGAGCGGAGGAGCGACGCGTCACTGCTGTGGGGGGAGCTCCAGGTGGAATACTCTGGGCAGTCTCCGGCCACCTACATTAGGACCCCAGCTGGAGCTCCTTGAATCTTAATCAAGGACAGATAGCAAGAAAGCTGTCTGCATAGTCTCCTCCTTTCCATCTGATGTCAGCTCTACTTAATTGGAAATGTCATAGGGGGTGCAGGGTCAACAGCAACTTCTGCAATCCTTAATGGGCACCTCTTCCAGCCAATAAGAAACAGTTGGGTGGAGCTAGCTGTCACTGCTAGCTCCACCCAATTTTTATTTTATTTTTTGAAAAATCTTTATTTTTTTAATGTATTATTTATTTACATTTTTAAAAATATTTTTTCACATTTTTTTAAAGTATTTTACATAGTTACATAGTATTTGAGGTTGAATAAAGACATTAGTCCATCAAGTCCAACCTATTAGGATCTCATTCTAGGAGTACCTGTACCCCTGTATATTACCTGTACCCCTGTATATTACGGTCCCTTAAGAAATCGTCCAAAAGTTTCTTGAAC
>NW_017309546.1:41403-56016 GCF_000935625.1 Nanorana parkeri
ACTGAATTATACTACCGACCTCTGTATAATTATACTGCCGCCCTGGGTTAAATTATGGTTCACAAGTGGCACGTTCAATAACTTGTTTGTTAAACTAAATTTAATTTATACCACCGCCCTGGAATAAGTTACAACCGCCCTGGTTAAACCTCAATTTTTTTAACACCACTTAGCTTCCAGGCACTTTGTTCCCAAGCCCTGTGTGAGCAAGCTCAGAATGAGTGGCGCACTAATTTATAATATACCTGCTCAATGAGAGACACCTGGGCTCAATTAATCCCTCCCCCTAACCAGAGCACTGCAAACCTTCTACTGTGAAGTGAAGTGGCAGCTTTGTGAATAATCCCCAAAGTTGGGAAGAATATACCCCAATTTATTGTTGGATCAAAAAACAAAGTAGAGGATTTGGTTTATATATATCAACAAAGCGCTAATTGTTCATCTGAAATATGGTGAGCAATAGGAGTCGGTGAGTGCGGCCAGATCTTATCTTTGAGCACGGTGGAGACTGGAGAGCACTGATTCTGATTCACTAATTGTTGATGCATTCACTGAGGTGGTGTTGATTATAAAAGTTGGAAGATATATCCTCACATTGTTCAAGGACTTTATTGTATCCAGAAGTAATGGACTTCACATGTGGTTATGTAGATTAAGAGGGAATTGAACATCACTTGCAAGATTCAACACAGGACTTTCTATATGTACACATTCTATGAGATATACTAGCACAAGTGTCTGCTGTTGTTTTGTTTGTTTCTTATTCACATACTTTCTCAATATTGGTTTATAGTGTCTAGACCATTAGACCAAGAGTTTTTCTGAAATATTAGCACAAGTATTGTGCAAGAAAGGTGTTGTCGATAACGCATAATTGTTTCATCACTTCGTGATAATTTCACATTTTATCACAAGTAGTTAACACCTAGCAATGCCAAAATAAATTTTAATGATTATGGAAAATAATATCAGTTGTTTATCCTAATAAAGTAGAAAGTGCTATACAGACCTACTTGTGTCCATGTGAGTTTCTGTAGCATTTTGCTATATGGGTGCACCTTAACCTTTTTTTTCTAGGATAAAGGTGCCCATACACTGCACGATTCTCGTACGAGAATCGCAGGAAATCCCGCAATCGCACGAGAATCGTGCAGTGTATGGAAGGCGTGCGACCGTTTCTACTGTATGGTCGCACGTCTTCCGTCGAACCAGCAGGCTAGAAAACCCGCCGGGAATCGTACGATTCTCGGCGAGTTAGTGGCCTGCATGTTCAACAACTGCCGAACGGGCCGGTGTGCGCACGCGCACACAGCCCGTTTGCAGTCATCGTAAGCCCGCCCCTCATTGCAGTCATCGTAAGCCCGCCCCTCAGGGGGGCGGGCTTGCGATGATTGCAAGAACGATCTGCCTGTCCAAGAGGGGCAGATCGTACGTTTTTTTAAGTACTTTACAACCCTCGCAAGACAAAAGTCTTGCGAGGGTTGTAAAGTGTATGGGCACCTTTAGTGCGGTATTGAATTTAATTCTGTCTATGACAAGTGGTTAAGGATTTACAAACATAACAGGAACAATAGTTCCTGAGCTGTGACATATTTCAGGGCACTGTGTGGGGTGTGAACCATCGGTATGAAGACATTCTAAAATCATTTGTGTACAGTGACATCTTGTTGAATCTCTCCACCTCAAATGTGTAACTTTTGTTTTCTAATTAAACAGAAGGTTGACATTGGGATCTTCTCCAGATCAGATGAGAGTGATTACTCCTGGCTGGTGGAGTTGCTGAGATCAGGATATTTCAGTGATCGGGTTCCAGGTGTCACCCCGTGTTATATATCCAACAATGGACGCCAGAAGTTCAGAGAAGACGCATCTAAGTGCAAACTTGGTATCCTTTATCACACGAAGAACAGAGGGAGGATCAATGTGACCGATGTGACTGATGCATTGTATAATGAGGAGCTTAGACATTTAAATGAGAAGCTGGGTAAGATAAGCTAATATCTATATCAGGGTTGTCAAATTGGTGGCCTGCATGTGACCCATGGGATCTTCTTTGAGGGTCAGCCCCAGTTACAGCCTATGTAGAATGGCAGTGGGGTGCTGAGTGCCAGAATGCTATGTGCACATGGCCTTTGAATGATGCCACCACTGCCTGTTAGGTGGAGGAGGGAAGAGTTGACCTGCTGCCCCACAAACATTGCACAGTTCCTGACAGATGAAGGAGAGGAAGCATTGAGCAAGTGTATGTTCAGGTAAATAACCAATGTACACCAATGAATATGTATTGTTAAAGGGGGTTTATTATTACTACCACTGACACCAATGCATGGGGATACTCATTGCTAAAGTGGGGTAATATTATTATAAGGGGGGGTTATTGCTACCACTTTCACAGCCACCACTAAAAGCAAGGATTGTGATTGCTGACACCATTACCAATGGGAATGAAAAGGTGGTAATCATTGCTTCCTCTACTCAGAGTTGAACACCACCTTGCACAATCATGTCTGCAGCAGAGTGTCCTCTATGAGGAAATCTCCTCACTTCCTGTTTGTTCTTCATGTCCCCAATGCAATGGCAATAAAAACCTATTCCTAACCCTTCCACACACTAACCAAAACCG
Source organism: Nanorana parkeri (assembly GCF_000935625.1). NCBI lineage: Eukaryota > Metazoa > Chordata > Amphibia > Anura > Dicroglossidae > Nanorana > Nanorana parkeri. The sequence goes on from NW_017309546.1 coordinate 44,027, forward strand.
CACTCTAAATAAACAAATATGATTTGGCTGCAGTTGCTCTTTAAGGGAAAACACACATCAACATATCCATAATATTTAAAGTCTATCAAATAATATTTCATGTGATTGTGCTCCCAATTGACACCCATCATACCATAACAATAAACCTAAATAATAAAGTAAAACACAACAATGATTGTGTAAAACGATAGGCACGCCCCCTTTATTGGGTTTTAGTCAATTTAACCAATAAATAGACTTTAACCTTTATTATCAAACAAAACCACTGTTAACCATTAACAGACCAGCATGCTTAGTCACTACGACTCAAGCAGCAATATTACCCCATAAAGGCTGACCCCAACAAGAGAAAGTAGAGCAAAGGGGAGGGTGGGCGGGGAAGCAGGTGAAATGATCCAAATGGAATTCTGATGCTTATCCAGAGGTGAGTCCAGCTGGCAGTCCTGAGGTAACTGCTGACATTGTCCAGTGACAGGGGTGATCATAGAGGTGAAAGTTTACACTCATTGGTCAGCTGTTTTCCCACCAAAACTCTGTCACCAATCCTGTGCTCAGCTGACTGAAGGTCTGTCTAGCAACTGAGGTAAATCTTCCTAGCAACAGCATGCAGCTTGTAACACGAAAGACAAAACAGAAAGAACCAGCAAAGCCGTCCCAGAAAGACACATGACACCAGAGAACTCTATTTGATTATAAATAGTTTTCAAAAACACATGGATGATAGGGGCAACGATCCCATGAGACCACTTTTCTTATTTTGCTTTTGTGGCCTAACATTAGTAACACACATATGTTAGATATTCATGTAAACCTGTCAGGCACGCAGAGTCCAGTGAGGGTTCAGAATTCTGATCCCATAGAGAAATATTCTTCTTTGTGAGGATCTTTTATGAATGTTTTTGCCTGTAGTGGGCAGAAGACTTTTCTTCATGAAATGGAGAAGAGTTGTGTTCCTGTTCCTGTGTTCATGATTACACTGTGACTGATTCGTGGTTTGTCTCTACAGGGAAGGACAATGTGATTGTGGTTATTGATGACCTGGAGGACAGCAGTAATATAGAGAAGAAGCGGATCCTGGAGAGTCAGAAGAGTATTGAGGATCGGGCCCGGGGTCTCTTCTTGTTCAGCCATGATGAGAAACTCATAGCAAGTGCTGAAACAAAAATGAAACAACTAAGAGCCATGATAGCAGGCAAGGTTTAAAGAATGGTATATCATGTTGTAGATATTGCAATGTTGAATATTATTTTTTCTATCTTTTTGGGTAGACAGGTCCAATTGGGTAGTGATGGTTGGGGAGATGGTTTGCTGGTGAGTCCACCCAGCACTTTAAATCAATTTTTCTAAACCTGATTTATGACACTTAAGCAGCATCAACAAAAAGCATTAAACATGAAAACAGAACCTGACTTTTGCATAACTTACTACATAGGTCAGGTCCCTCTCTGACAGGGAAGGGTACCTTGTGTCCTGCTCCACCAACCAAAGCTTTGCACTCAGTCTCTGCAGGCCAGTGTGGCAGCATGGTTCACCAGTGGAGTAAGAAAATCTGTGCAGGCAGGTAACGTCCTATCTAAAGGACAATCACACCAATAAATTGATTGGGCAGAAATAGGCCAAGTACATCCAGGACATGGACTGACCTTGGGGAAGAAAATTCTCAACCTTAATTTTTTCCCTCACTTCAGGGACATAAATGTCAGTTTGAACAGAAAACCCAATAACACCTTTTTCAAACCCATGCTGGTTTTCCCAGGAGCTTGAAGATGCGTATGAGAGACATTTGGGAGAAACAAAAAATCTTTCCATTTCTGCTCCCATGCTTCTCTCACAATGTCTAAATTACATAATAAAACTATGTTTAGATATGTCTGTGAAGGTTCATTCATCCAGGTCATGGTATATCTGTAAAAATAAATCAAAGCTATTGAACTTGCTGAATTTGTCTTGAAGGCATTGTGCTGGTTATATGACTAGCTTTCTCAGTTCAGAAGTCATTTCTGAATTAAGAAAGCTAGTTGGAAAAATACAGCAGGTCCAGTTGCCTTAATTTATTTTTTACAGATATAGTTTTAGTTTTTTATATATATTTTATATATTATACTTGGTGCAACCTCAGATTGCCTGAGTTCCCCCAAGCCCACTCAAAACTGTGACAGACGCTCTCCCCTCCGAGCCGAATCAGGGGCAGCAGTTGCGGTGGGCGATTGCTTGCTCCTTTTGACATGTAGCTGCGGTGCTGGGAACGTGCCTGCCGCAACTGATTGGGATTTGAGGGGGGTGTATCATTAACAGCTTCGAGTGGGCTTGGCTGAAGTCTATTAGCTAAATTTCCATTTTATTTTTGACTAGTGATGTTCAGATACCAGTGCCGATACTTGGTATTTTCACCAGAACTACCAGGGTTATGTTTAAACTGAGAAAATGGACCATTTTAGGAAAAAAAAGGTAATTTTGAAATTGATGGCAGCAACACGTCTCAAAAAAAGTTGGAACACAGCCACGTTGACCACGGCGTAACATCCTCTCTTCTATTAACAACACTCTGCAAACATCTGGGAACTGAGGAGACCGGTTGTTGGAGTATTGGGAGAGGAATGTTACCCCGTTCTTGCCTGATTTCGAATTTTAACTGGGTCCTGGGTCTTCTTTGTTGTATTTTTTGTTTCAAGATGCGCCAATTATTTTTGATTGGTGAAAGGTCTGGACTGCAGGCAGGCCAGTTAAGCACTTGGACTCTTCTACTACAGCTCCATGCTGTTGTCATAGATGCAGTATGAGGTTTCGCATTGTCCTGCTGAGATATGGAAGGCCTTCCCTGAAAAAGACATTGTCTGGTTGGGAGCATTCACTGCTCTAAAAGCTGGATATATCTTTCAGCATTGATGGCGCCTTTCCAGATGTGTAAGCTGCCCATTCCATACGCACTAATGTACCCCCATACCATCAGAGATGCAGGCTTTTGAACTGAGCGCTGATAAAAAGCCAGAAGACCCCTCTTCTCTTTAGTCCAGAGGACATGGCACCAATGCTTTCCAAAAAGAATATGAAATTTCAATTCACCCGACTGCAGAACAGTTTTCCACTTTGCAACATACAATGTTAAATGAGTTTTGGCCTAGAGAAGACGGCAGCGTTTCTGGATCATGTTCAGATAGGACTTCTTCTTTGTATTATAGAGCTGTAACTTTTTTTGGGGATGGCATGGTGAAATATGTCCACAGGCAGTGATCTGAGGAAGTTTTCCTGAGCCCATGCAGTGATGTCCACCACAAAACCATGCTTGTTTTTAATGCAGTGCTGTCTGAGGGACTGAAGATCACGGGCATCCAATATTGTGTTTCGGCCTTGTCCCTTGTGCACAGAGATTTCTCCAGATCCTCAGAATCGTTTGATGATATTATGTACTGTAGATGATGAGATATTTAAAGTCTTTGTTATTTTACCTTGAGGAACATTATTCGTCAATTTTTAGATGCAGCTTTTCACAGATTGGTGAACCTCGGACACTCTGACTCACTAAGATGCTCTTTTTATCGCCAATCATGTCACTGACCTGTTGACGATTAACCTAATTAGTTGCAAATTGTTCCTCCTTGTTAGTACCACTTACTTTGCCAGCTTTTTGCTTCCTGTCCCAACTTTTTTGAGATGTGCCATCAATTTCATAAAAACCTTAATTTTGTTCTTTAAATGGTCCATTTTCTAAGCTTAAACTTTTGATATGTTGTCTATTTTCTATTGTGAATAAAGTATGGGTTTATGAGATTTGTAGATCATTGCATTCTGTTTTTATGTAGATTTTACCCAGCGTCCCAACTTTTTTGGAATTGGGGTTGTGTGTGTGTATATATATATATGTAATGATCACCCTATTCTTAACTTTGCCATTTTGGAATATTTAATTTGGATTTGCATTAACTTTGGATTGTTGTACATTAAAAAAAAAAATAAGACCTACCCCGAAATTAAGACCTAGTGTGTTTTTTTGAACCCAAAAAAATATAAGACAGTGTCTTATTTTCGGGGAAACACGGTATATGTATATATATATTTATATATATACAGCTTCGATCCTTCCTATCAGCGCTCTCTCTCTCCTCCCAGGCCGCTGCAGCTACAGAGCGGCCGGGAGGAGAGAGCGAGAGATGACAGGAGGGATCGCAGCTGCGGGGACATCAGCACAGACAATGCACTGCCACGATCCGCTCGGCAGCTCATCAGGAGGAGAAAAGTGAATGTTCTATCGAAAGTTCCAACATCTGAGATCTCCAACGACCTGACTTACTTAGAATTAAGAGGTTCGGCCGAGAAGGCTGTACTGCACGTGGGCCACCCGCGGCATTTCCCTACATACATACTACAGAGCAATAAAGTATTAAAATGAACTAGGGTCAGACTATTTAAGCACGTTATTAATTTGAGTTGCCCCACTCAATATGGCCACCGTTTGCGCCCATATTGAGTGGGGCACTCAGATTAATAATGTGCTTGAATAGTCTGACCCTAGTTCATTTTAATACTTTATTGCTCTGTAGTATGTATGTAGGGAAATGCCGCGGGTGGCCCACGTGCAGTACAGCCTTCTCGGCCGAACCTCTTAATTCTAAGTAAGTAAGGTTGTTGGAGATCTTGAGGAGTTGGAGTTTTTTACAGAACACCGGCTGACTATCTGAAAGCCAGCTGAATAGTCGGGCTCCTCGGTGGCCACCTGAAGCTTCCTGCGCTCACTTCAGCTGCCATAGGCTGGGAGGAAGAATGCGGGGCTACCATTGGCAGAGAAAGAGCGGGTCCTGAAGTGAGGGCACAAGGAGGCAGCTGAGCATCATGCTGGACTGGAGGCTTCACCTGAGACCAGAAACATCCTCCCCCCCTTCTGGGGAACGATGCAACGTCTTCTTACAGGGCTTCCGCCGGCTGCCCATCTTCCCCTCCTGAGACCCCTTGCCCGAGACTTCAGGCTGGTACCCTCGGGCAGAGCGGCAACACAGAGTATGCACCAAATTCATATACTATTATTCTGCATCGCTGTATAATGTATTGCAGGAATTTTTAGTCCTCTATAGCTGATGGTATTCTGCATTAGAGTGTAGGCTCCTCTGTACAGAGACTGATGTGACTGGCTCAGTGTTCTCTGTGTACAGCACTGTGGTATAAGTCACTGATAGTGATGGGCTGAGTTCAAACTTTAGAACATGAAAAAAGTTCAAAAAAAGTTCAAACTCGAACTTCAAATTCAGTGAAAGTCTATGGGACCAGAACTCTGAAAATCAAATGTCCCCATTTTGAAGCCTTTTATCCAAGTTATTGGCCATAAAAAGTATATGGGGATCCGGGTACTGCCCTGGGGGACATGTATGGGGGTCCGGGTACTGCCCTGGGGGATATGTATGGGGGTCCAGGTACTGCCCTGGGGGACATGTGTGAGGGTCCGGGTACTGCCCTGGGGGACATGTATGGGGGACAGGAATCAATGAAACAAACACTTTAAAAAAATACAGTTTATAAAGGAGCAGTGATTTTAACATCACTTGAAGTGAAACCATAACAATGAAAAATTATTTTAAATATCATGCCTGGGGGTCCCCATAACCTGCCTGTGAAATGGCGGATCTGTACGATGTATAGAACCTGCTGCAGCAAAAATTACATTTCTAAAGAAGAAAAAACTCTGAGCACAGGCCTGACAGGGCAGGAAAGGGGGGGGCACAACGGGCCCCCCCCCCCCTCCCTGCCTTACCAGGCCACATGCCCTCGGCACTGGGAGGGTGTTTTCCAGGGTTGCCCCTGGAAAAGCACCTTGTCCCCATGCCGATGGGGTGAAGGGCCTCTTCACCACAAGTCCTGGAGTGTTGGCTGTGGGGGTGCAGGCAGGGGGCTTATTCACATCAGGGTACCCCTGTACATTGTAAATAAAAATACCAGACTTTTGAAAAAATCCTTTAATTTAAAAAAAACAAACAAAAGACAATTTTTTGACAAGCCTTTTATTTACAACCCTCCCCCCCCCAAAAAAAATGGATCCACCGACATAATCTAGGGTCAATCACGACGTCCAGCGTTGTCCACAACGACGATGACTTGAAATAGAAATAATGGGGGGAAAAAGCCCGCCGACCTGTCCACTAGCGATGAACTCCCGCCGCAGAATGGCATTCTGACAGATGATGGCAAAATATGGCAAAATATAAACAATTGGGCGGAGCTAGCGGTGACAGCTAGCTCTGCCCAACTGTTTACACTTGTACGTCACCTGACAGGTGAGCCATGATTGAGCAAAAGCATCATTATTTTGCCCAATCATGGTTCTTACAGAGCACTGTGCTGTGATTGGGCAAAGTCAGATGCAAGGCTTTACCCAATTAGGGCTTCACAAGGCACTGTGTGGTGCGCAATGCCTTGTGGGGCTCTCAGCGAGCGAATAGCTCGCCAAGCGCCCTGATAGTTTGTATGTTTGCCGAACACACGGACTGCCGATGTTCGAGTCAAACTGTTGCTTGACTCGAACATCGAGCCCATCCCTAGTCACTGCCCCCTGCCAGTTGATTGACAGCTGTTTTGACCATTTAGCTGCTAAGATTGGGACTTCCTGCTTCAGTGATGTCGAAGGCAATCTTGAAGAAGAACTCTGGTCACTTTATAAATTAACACTTGCAGTACTGTAAGGGTTAAGTGCTCATTTTGATCTAGAGCCTAAAATAAAAAAGATATACTTGTCCAATCCTCTGCTCACCTCTCTCCCTCTCTACTCTGGATGTAAGATGTCCTACGGCATCCTCATGTCCAACAAGTCAGTGGACTTGCATTGGATGTGAGGATGACAGCCGGAGTCCAGGAGAAGATGCAGGGTGAGTATATATTTCTTATTTTAGGCTGCCGCCGAAACCAAGTCCTTCCAGTGGCTAAATGGCTAGGTCTGTGCACTTCCACGCCAGAGACCCAGGTTCAAACCCTGAACAGGAGCTGATCAGACAGGGGCAATAGGGATGGGAGGAGCTTGCTGATAGCGGCGCGTGGACGTGCTGAGAACTAGTCCACCCTGGACGCCAGAGAAAAAGACTGCCTGGCAACCCCGGCAACCCCATAGCAAACATGAGTGGCAGAAAAGGAAAGGGGAGGAAAGCACAAGACAAGATATCAAAAGCGCAGGCGAAGAAACCGTTGGCGGCTCGATCGCTGAGACCCGACATAGAAACTTTTTTTTCTGGAGCCAATGTTCCTATACCTACAAGGGAAGAGGGTAAGATGGCGTCCTCACGAGGAGCTTCCCCCAGCAGATCTGGAACTTCCTCACATCTTTCTGGAACGACAGAGTCTTCCCCACGATATGGATTACAGGCAGTGCATGAAAATATACATGTCTCATCTGATGAAGATCAAGAATCAGGTAATACCTCTATGGACGCTGTTATTAGAGCAACTACCCTCCAAACGTGACATGGAATATATGTTTAAAAGATTTGAACATATACATAAGCAAGATGTTGCTGGGCTACATGAAGCAATACAGGGTGTTCATGAACGGTTAGATAAAATAGATGCATATCAGGGATTGTGTCATACAGCCATTGAGGAATTGCAAACTGCAGTCAAAGGACAAGTATATACAATCAATATGGCTACATATGGATGATGTGGAAGGTCACAATAGGAGGAATAATGTCAGAATCAGAGCTCTCCTTGAAACTGTAGTGGCAACTGAGTTGGAAACCACTGTAAGAGACATATTTAACTCTATACTTGATCGCCCAGCACAGGACCCAATTGAAATTGATAGGGTGCATAGAGTGCACATTGGTCGGCACTTATACCGTGCAGCATTGACGTTCTTGGAACATAATGTGTTGTGTTTTGCTCCAACAGATTGCTTTTTTTAAAGAAAAACATGACTAATAGATTGTATGTGTTTGGGATAGATGTGTGGGATTTTGTTCAAAGAAAATGGCACACCTTAAAGTATTTTAAAAACCAAAACTTTATTTATAATGGACAGAGCAGGGAAGCATACAATTGGTATTTATTTATTTTTTGCCATCTAGGTCTCCTAAGGGGGATTTGCCTTCACTATCTGTTCTGTAGCCTCAACAGGAAGTCAGAGGAAATCTTTCCAATGTGAGATAAATCCTCTCTTAGGCAAGTGTTCCCATTGAAAGAGTTCCCCTCTCTTCCTGTTCTGGTGGCAACTCTAAATTTTAGATTTACCCCTTGCTTTCTTTCCCAGGTGACATTGATGATCAGGAAAAATAGAGAATGAATCTCCCTAACCGGTACAAAGGCAGCAATACAACCCTATATACACAGACAAGTGAATGTGCTCGATATTCCACTAAACTAACACAGCTGCTGTATAAATATCCAAAGGATATAAGAATAGACTAAAGGTGCCCATACACCTTACAACCCTCGCAAGACTTTTGTCTTGCGAGGGTTGTAAGGTAATTAAAAGCTTGTACGATCTCCCCATCTTGGACGGGCAGATAGTTCGGCCCCGCTGGCTCTCAAAATACCTGAACAATGCCGGCATCCAATCAGATTGTTCAGGTATATAGAGAGCCAGCGGGGTCAACTAGCAAGATACTAAAGCTTGGCCTAGCAGGAGATTCTCCAACCGCACAGTTTAGTGTAGATGGGGCAATCTGTTGCACTTTTTCCATCTGACCATAGGAAATCTGCAGATAATTGTAAGGTGTGTGGCCAGCTTAAACCAGGATATCAGGACCGGTGTTCAGGGGACCAGCTGATTCTGCAGGAAGCTAAAACTTTTAAACATCAAGGAGCAGCGTCCATTGTGAAGGATTTCATCAGCATATAAATACTGTAGTTTAAAAACATTTTGACATCAATATCACTTTAACCCCTCCACGACTAACGAGGTACAGTGTACGTCGCCAGCATCGGGGCTGTTTAAATAGACTCGTGGTGGCTTTTGCCGCCAGGACTCTGTTTAAACTTGTAAAGCCGACTGTCGGCTTTACAACAGAAGCGATTCTGGCGACTCAGCTGTTGCCAGATCACTTCTACAGCCCAGTGAAGGGGTCCCCCCCCCCGCCCAACACCCCCGCCGTGCTTCCGGGGCTCCCTTGCCCCTCCTACGGGTTCGGGATAGGCTTCTCTGGTGTCGGCGGGGAGCTGGGGAGGAGATGGACGAAACTCTTCGGCAATCCCCTCCCTATTCTATGGGACGGGGAGCGATGCAGATTGCATCACTTCCAGTCCCATAGCTGTCAGTGCTGGGCTCCTGAAGCCTGCGATCTGCACTTCAATAGCTTATTTGGAGGGTAAAGGTGACACTGAGGGTCTTTTGGACCCCCAGCATCACCTTAAAAAGTACCTGTCACCACCATCTGCTATCACATGGAGGGCTTGTAAGCCCCCCTATGTGATAGCAATCAAAGTAAAGTAAAAAAAAAATTACAAATTAAATTAACATAAAATAAATCAAAAAATAATTTTAAAAAAATGTAGTCCCCCGCGAGCACATGCGTTGGGTGCGCCTATATATGAAAATTATGAACGTGCTACACATGTTGGGTATCGCCGCGCACGCCAGAGTGAGAGCAATAATTCTAGGGCCAGTATTTTTGGTTATCTCTAAATGAATGACCTGTGAAGGCTTTTAAAGCATTGTCTATGGACTTTTTGGGGTACTGAAGTTTGTTGCCGTTTCATGGACGCACACAATTTTTTATCTGGGCATGTTGGGTGTCTATTTACTCGTTGTAACCTCACCTTTTATATTCTCTTTTTAAAAAATTGTATTTTATTGTGTTTTGGGGCATTTAAGTACATTTGGCTCTAAATTATGGGGTTTGATAAGAAGTTGCGCTAATATTGTGCAACATAAAAATTTGCAACCGCCACCATTTTATTCTACAGGTTCTGGGGTTTCAGAAAATATATCATGTTTGCGGGTTATAAGTAATTTTCAGGCCTAAAATGTGTAATATAACATGGATGCAAAAAATGAAAAAAAGGCCTCAGTCATGAAGGGGTTAGGGGTAAATATTATTGTTTTTGGATGGTAGTTATCATTGCTCCTCATGCATCCTGATGGTATCATGGAAATGTGGAAGCTGAGCGGTTTGCATGATCTCATATAGAATGGCAGGCGCCTTTTACCATAATGGATATGTGAAGATAAGTCTCCAGCACTCCAGAAAATATTGTTTATTGCAAATAACATCACATAGGTCAGAACTGCCAATGTTTAAAGGCAACATAGCGATGATTTGAGGAAGGGACCCTGTGTGGCCCCAAAATGTTGGCAATTTTGACCTATGTGACTATATTTGCAATAAACAATATTTTCTGGAGTGCTGGTGACTTATCTTCACATATCCATTATGGTGGAAGGCGCCTGCCATTGTATATGAGAGCCTGTGAACCGCTCATTGTTCACATTCTCTGAGGTTCAGCACGTCGCCACCCATGGCGGTCACTTCCAGCACCTATCTCACCTGCATTGGTCAGAACGTTGTATGGTGTGCAGCGAGCACTTTCAACATTTTCCCATTAAAGGGCTTTTTGTATCTGCCAAATCTCCATTATCACTTCCATTAACAGACTTCTAAATCACTGAGACCAAATGAACAGGTTATTTCACTTTCATACGGTATGCATTTATCATATTCTGCTTTACTTTTTTACCTAATTCTCTCCATTTTCTTTCATGCTCCTATTTGTTACAGGTTACAAAGACTTGAATCCTGAGGATCTTCCATCACCTAGGACTTCGTAGAGTTCATCATTCTGAGTACAGCTATTTCCTTCCAAACGTTCCCATGCACATTGCTGTATCTGATTGTCCTGGTATACTGTACACAAGCATGTTATGTGGACATTGCCAGATTTTTAGCTTTGGTTGCAAATTTTTCAGAGTTCTTGGCACAGATTTTTGGGCTTTACAGAGTTTGAGGGCTTAAAGGTTTAATTTTATATTGGTGGAAGTATCTAGGTTTCGGTGAAGGGTTTAATTGTATAATTTAATGAATCCACCAAGCTGATCCAAAGGTCAATCACTATGTCCAGCGTTGTCTAGGACACCGCCGACTTGTCGAAATTTTAAAAAAACAGACGCCCGCCGAACTGCCAGCACCCGACGAACTCTCGCCACAGAATGAAAGTTTGACGGATGCCGGCCGAATGCAAACAGATAGGCGGAGCTAGCGGTGATATCACCTGTCTGTTGACATTTTGCCGGCATCTGCCCACTTTTTTCCCCCCATTTTATGGGGGTGGGGTTCCTCCTTAAAATTCCTACCAGACCTAAAGGGGCTGGTATGACTATTGGGGGGAAACCTTACACATTTTTCTTTTTTACTTTTTAACCTAAAGGGTCTGGTATGGATTGGAAGCGGGACCCCATGCTGTTTTTTTTGTTTACTTTTTTTCTTTTTCTCGCTGCCTCGGAGGTAGCGAGCACAATAATTGAGCCGAATGTCGCTTGGCGGCATTCGGCTATTCACTCACTGCCGTTTGGCCCCTAAGAGATCAGGGGCAAATGGCAGCTAGTCAACTGCCATGTGTTCAGCTCAGCCGATCCAGATGTTGGATCGGCTGAGTCGAACATGTTCTTCACTTCTGAACCGAAGGGAGCCGAAGCCAGCTGATATACGGCTGAATTTAACCTGGGTGAAGTGAATAGTCGAATGACGTTTGGCTCACTTCACTTCAGCTCAGTTATTCACTTGGCAGCTTAGTGAATAACCCCAAGAGATGAGTGAATCAGTTCACATGCATCTACCCACCTCTGAGCTTTGTGTGAACAGATTCACAGTGGTAAAAAAAAAGGACAAGTTACTATTCAAAGGAAGTGTGGGTTTCAGAACTTTCACAGTGACTTACTAAATGGAAAATCTTTCAAGGACAAATAAATGTATTGAAAAATGATTTTCCCTTATTAGGATAGAGTGTAACATGGAAGTCAAGTAGTACCGTATTAGGATTTACATATGTGATCGCTGTGATGTCCAATCACAAGACAAATAGCT
>NW_017309546.1:57382-59924 GCF_000935625.1 Nanorana parkeri
GATGCTCAGGCTATTGTATTCTGACAGTAGCGTATGTGACAGAATACCCCAGCAGTGAGTTCAGTTGATGGGTGCAATCAATGTTTGGCTGAGAACTACTGTATGTGACCCCATCAAAATTAGGGGTACCGATGGGGCCACATAATGGTCCAATTCATGTATGGCCAGCTTAAGGCTGAAAGTGATTGGAAAATCTTAAATTTTGTGTGCTGGAGAGGAAATCTTAAAATGCATAAAATGTTAATAAACAGAATTGTTTACATAGATTTATTTACTAGATATTCATTCCTGAATTAATAAATACGGCTGAGCTAAATGTATTCTTTCTTTTCTTAAAGTTGATCTTTGCATATATTTTGCCTTCCCTGCTTCCCCCCTCCCCCCCCCCCCCCCATCAACATGCCAATAGTGCAAATATCAAAATGCCTTCATGGGTGGCAGTCAGTCTGGAGGAGTGGGGGTTCCTAGGCAGGCTGTATTTGCAAACAGATCATCCTAGGCTAGGTAATGCCCACATGTGATGATGAGCCTCCATGATTGAAAGAAGTGAAATTCAGTGAATAAAACGGATGAGCCAGACAGGAAATGAGGCAGAGTTCTATATGAATTGCTACAGTTTCTAATGCGCATTGTGAGAAGCTCCCAGTGTGCAGTGACATCAGCTGATTTAAAATAACTAAGTGGTCAAAGTACAAGAATTACAGTAAATGAAATGAAACAAACGTGTTTCTTTATTAATATTTTATGTATTTCCAAAGCAAAAATCAACGTTTCTGGATGAACACGGAAACACATACTGAGGAAACATCTGCCCAACAAGGATACAGGCAACAATGACATTGTGAAACAGGTCCTATCCCTCCAAATCTTATTTGTGTATCACTCGGCTGTAGATCCTCCAATCATCTCTGACACTGTCCTTCCTTCTGGAGGGGGGCTACGTCTGTTCCCCATGGTCCCTGTGTGTGATGTAAAGTAGTCACCGCTACAAGCTCACTCCTGGCTAGGTCCACAGGTCAGGTGCAAGACTTTGCCCAATCAGGGCATAGAGAACTGTGAGAGCCATGGTTGGGCAAATGTTTATAAGTTACCGGCATGTGTCAAAATGCCATTCTGCGGTGGTGTTCGTCGCAAGTGAACGGGATAGTGGTCATAGTTTTTTTTTTATTATTATTTCTATTTAGTTTATATTGTTTTATTTGATCAAGTCATAAGACAATGATGGACATCATGATTGACGCTGGATTTCTGGATTTTTTTTTCAAATAAAGGATTTTTTTTAAAGTCTGGCCTCTTTTGTAAAACTTTTATTTAACCCTTTAGTGAATCGGTAGGGGTACAAGTACCCCTTACTCATTCACAAGGGGGGGGCGCATCTGGCTGCCCCTTTATTAAAGGGATACCCTGATGTGAATAAGTCCCCTGCCCACACCCTCACAAGCAACACACCAGGGCTTGTGGGGAAGGGGCCCTTGTCCCTATCGGCACAGGGACAAGGTGCTTTTCCAGGGGTGACCCTGGAAAAGCACCCTCCCAGTGCCGAGGGCATGTGGCCTGGTATGGGAGGGGGCACTTGCTCATCCCCCCCTTTCTGGTCCTGCCAGGCCTCAGCTCAGAATAAGTGTCTAGTATGGAATCACACTTATTACTTTCCTCTTTTGACCATCACCACAGAAGAGGTTGCAAAGCTTCTCTCTGACACCCACCTCACCACTTGCCCCCTGGACCCTGTTCCATCACCACTACTCCGGTCACCCTCTGGCTCTATCCTACACTCTCTTACTCACATTTGTAATCTTTCCCTCTCCTTTAAAGCATACCCTGGTCACCCCAATACCCCAAAAAACATCAATGCACCCCACCAACCTCAACAATCTCAGACCAATCTCCTTACTCCCATTCACCTTCAAACTTCTTGAACGCCTCGTCTACAATCGCCTGAGCTGCCACCTCACTGATAACAACCTTCTCGATCCCTTACAGTCCGGCTTTCGCCCCCTACACTCCACTGAAACCACCCTCCTAAAACTCACTCACATGACTTACTAATAGCTGAAAACAATGGCCACTACTCCTTACTCTTGCTATTAGACCTTTCTGCTGCCTTTGACACTGTTGACCAACCGCTGCTCCTCAAAAAACTCCAGTCACTTTGCCTACAAGACCCTGCTCTCTCGTGGTTCTCCTCCTACCTATCAATGCGCTATTTTAGTATAACCTACAAATCTAACTTCTCCCCTCCGCTTCCCCTGTCTGTTGGGGTCCCCCAAGGCTCTGTCCTTGCACCCCTTCTCTTCTCTATCTACACCTCCTCTTGGTCAGTTGATCACCTGTGCTGGGTCCCATATTGTTCAACTTATTTATTAATGACATCGGGGAGGGTGTTAACAGCGATATTTCCGTGTTTGCGGATGACACCAAAATAGGGAGGGTAATAGACACGGACTTAGACACCATAAATAGGTTGGACTTCCAATACCATCTCTATGCTGATGACACTCAAATATACACTGAGTGGCCAGATTATTATGACCATCCCATC
>NW_017309547.1:0-9597 GCF_000935625.1 Nanorana parkeri
AAATTTTATTTTTCCAGAAGCGCAGATTTATTTGTTCATATATATAAAGATTACTCTCAGTTTGAGAGAAATGAAGTGCACATACTCAAGGGCAGCTAAAAAAATCAGTAAACATTAAAATCAATGAATTTTAAAAAAAATGTGATTTTATTTTTCTTAGGTTATCCACCAACTCATTATTTGAACAATACATGTATTTCAAATGGCTAATAAAAGGTAATATTTTATTATTTTTATATCTTTATTTGATATTCTAATACTGCTTTTAGCATATTCCTATTTTTAAAAAGTATTTGTGCTGAAAATTATTTTGAAAAAGAAATTAAATTTTCTTAATTAGCACCCATACAGTATAACCACATCCCAGCATGTTTTCTACTGAGTGCAACTATACTCATTCAAATGAGCTTGTGTGCACCAGAATGCGCAAAGAAGCAGACATAATGCCAGCAAAGAAAAGTGAATACTGCTTACCCTTGCTGTCAGCGTGAGCTCAACTCTGATTCATTTGTCCCAATCTCTAAACATATAAGTTATTATTTTAATCATATATCATTAATATCCTAAAATGTGTGGCTATAGCTTTACTGCTTGTCCTGTAAATTGTATTGTGGACATTACCAAATTAATTATGTTTTGTAGTCACAAAAAAATGTTTTCTTGCAATTTAGATACAATCCATCGAGAGTGTGAAGCTAGAAATACATTGTCATTCACTTGCTAAATGGCAATAATATAGATCCTGCTGTCATTATATTGCTTGAAGAGTCTTTCTCCCCAGCATTTTTGCTTCAATTTGCAATCCATTTTATTTGGAAATTTTGTTTTATCACCTTGTTATTTACCTGTTTACTTATATATTAAAGTTGCATGCTGGTCTAACAGCAGGCATTTTATTTCACTTTGTTTTATTATGTCATCAGTAAGTCATTACTGTGGAAGGAAAGCATTAACCATTGAAGGTGGCTGTTTCTTTGATTCATTATATTTGCAAATGAGTAAAGTAAATTTTAAAGGAAAATGATGCATAAATTAAATACCGGCAGTAATTAAATAATGTTTAAAGGTCCATATGACATTCCCTTGATTCTGTAAAAGAATTAAACTGAACAAAGAAATATAAAGAAATCAAATATTCTGAGGAAAGTACAATTCAATATTCTGTGTTGTTTATAAAACATTATGTAGATTACATATTGTTTTAAAGTAAACCTGTGCTTTGCACTTAATATTCACCTTCTATTAAGTGCAAAGCACAGGTCAACTGTACATACTTACCTTCTTTTTGCATTCAGTTTAGTCACAAGAAGCAAGGTGAAGAAGACCTGTGCTAAGCGACTGAAACACTTTTGGTTGTCTACCCCACTGCCCGCCAGGGTTGAGAGGACCTGGGACCCACCACGGTAAATGAAAAGGAGGGCCAACCAAAAAGCAGTGCAAACCACAGCAAAGTATCCACATGGCTGGCTATAAGAAGGCATGGTTTAACAGTTGCAGCCTATTCTAGTCTAAATAGAAATGTAGGACCAGTCTGAGAAAAACGTTTGTTGATCATAATCATCTTTATTCAGTTTTTAAGTAGCATGATAGCTGACCTTACTTGAAGTTCACCATTACTATTTTTTTTGCTACACTGACCACTCACATGTTACAATCGACTGTCACAGTCTAGATTGCATGTACCAAAGACTGTTATACACTGCTGAAATATAACAAAAGATTGTCAAATTGAAACAATTTTTTCTACATATGCTTTTCTGTGCACAATATAGATGGAAAGCTAACATATTGTCTGAGTCTTCTTGTAGAGGATAGCTGTCTTTCACTAGTTGGGGAATACTGTATTTCTTTTAGTGTGCCCCTTTGCTTTGCTATGGTTTAGACAAAACAGGGCATTGGTGTACACTGAAGAATTTATGGGAGCATAATAAGCCCCATCGTTAGTGTCAGTGGCAGCAATAATAGCCCCCTAGCATATGTTAGGGCCAGCAATGAAAGCCCCCCGGCAAGTGTCAGGACCAGCAATAATAACCCTCAACAATACTCACCAGCAAGTGTCAGGCCCAGCAATTCTAAGCCCCAGCAATGACTCCCGGCATGTGTCAGCAATAACAGTTATAACCCCCAGCAAGTGTCGGGGCCAGCAATGATAAACCCTAGCAATTGCTCCAGAATGTGTCAGGGCCAGCAATGATAAACCCTAACTATAACTCCCAGAATGTGTCTGGACCAGCAATGATAAACCCCAGCAAGTGTGAGGGCCAGCAATGATAATCTCCAGCAATAATCACTAGCAAGCATCAGGGTAAGAAGTAACCCCCAACATTGGTGCTCAGTAGTTTTATTTACCTGAGCACCCACTTCAACGAAGCTGTCTATCTACCTTGCTGCTTTCAGGAAAGAGATCCCTTCGCCTGGAACTTAAGCAGGCAAGTTTGAGCCTACTGCCCGCTAAGGTTCTTTCTTTGTTGCTAAGTCAGCAGGGGGATCAACTGGGTGATCTTCTGGTCTTCCAGGCCAGTCCAAGTCTACTGCTCGCTGGTTTTTGTGTAATTACAGGATATACAAGCCAGTTGAGGCAAGCACAGCAAGCAGCGGCTAGGGAACAGAAACATGCAACAGTTTTAACACATGGGCCACTAAAAAGATAAGTAAAAAGCATATTATATAGCAGGCTGTGTTACATTACGACACAGGGAGACAAGGTTGTCAACGAGTTAGGGATGACATGAAAATTATATGTTGAATAAAGAAAACTGAGCAATGAAAGTAATTTTAGACTTAAATGCTGCGAGTTTTGATTACTGGTTTTACATAGTTTTTATGGATAAAAAGAAAATATGTTTTTCAAAGTCAAGATCTTTATTAAAAATATTTTCTCTATTTTGCTCTTTTAGTTTTTATCACTACAAATCATTGCTTCAAATCTATATTTGGCACTTTGGAATCTCTGAGGTACTATTCTCCAAGCTAAGTCAGGGCTGGAACTGTCAGCTGTTAGTGATGCTCATTGTTAAGTTCAAGATCAGTACGGGGGCTTCCTGTTCATTTAAAATTTGGAGATAGCAAATATTTACTGTCTACCAGTCATGAATGGACAGGAAGCCTCTGTACTGAGCTGCTTCCTGTTCATTCATAAAGTGAGCAGATGGTAAATGTTTACCAAGTCCCTATTCATAGATGAACAGGAAGTGATGTATAGCACTTCCTGTTCATTCATAACTGTGGACATACGGTAGTAATTAGACATGTGCAAATTATAAAAATGTGTTTCGGACGAAATGGAGGAAAACTAAAAACACATTTTTATGCTATTTCTATTTTATGCAACGAACCTCCAAATCCGAAACTGTAAAGAAAAGAATGTTCGGCAGCCATATCGGTCACTGGCGCATTCTGCACATTCGTGCCGTCATCCCGAGGCAGGGCGTGTGGTGTCACATGCCTGTTGGGCGCTGCCATCTTGGTGAATATCTTGGTATACAACAAGATGACAGCGCCCATAGCGGCGTGTGACATCAAGAGGGCGGCACGCATGTGCAAAACATGCCGGTGGCCAATATGGCTGCCGAGCGTTCTGTTAATAAATTATTATGTGCCTGATTATGTTTTTCATATATTCTGGCATATAATAATTTGTTCATTCTGATTCAGACGAACAGCTGAATCAACGGAAGTTCGTTGATTTGCAGGTTCATCCGAATGCACAAGTCTAATAGTAATTAGGGATGGGCTGAACACCCCCGTGTACGGTACATATTCGAACGGCCGAAATGTTCGAATACGAACTCGAACTCAATGCAAGTGTATGGGGGTTGAATGTTCGACCCCCATACAGCTGCCGGTACATGTAGGAAAACTGTGGCTGCAGCGGCCTGTGTCCCTTCAAACACAGACCGCTGCATGGCCTTCGCTGCCCCCCTTACCTCCGCTTCTGTCCCGGCCTCCGGTCGCCTGATCCGTCGACAATATGGTCTGGCCTTCGCTCCTCTGCCCCGCCCCCCTGCCTCCTCTTCATTGCAGGCTGGGAGCCATACCCAGCCTGCTATTGGATATTGTAAAATGCAATAGCCAATAGCAAGCTGGCTACTGCATCCGCCCACTGCCTGCTGTCAATCAGCATGAGGGGACCTGATAGAGAAGTTTCTCCTTCAGGCCCCTCCTCCGCTAAGCCCTGATTGGGCAAAGTCTTGCACCTGACCTGTGGTCTGGTGCAAGACTTTAACAAATCAGAGCTTCAGGGGGCATTTTCAATTATGGAATGTCCACGGTCGAACAAACAGCGAACATCCCATAAAGTCATAGACGAGCGCTCGAACTGCCGATGTTGGATTCGAACTCACTCGGCCCATCACTAATAGTAATCACTATGTCCTCAGTTATTTACAAACATTGAGTGATCAGTACTGAGCACTCTGTGTTTACCCCCACTGGGAGCTGAAAGCTGGATCAACTCTGTGTCCCCTCCAGCGCCGCAGAGATTGGAGGGAACACGGGAACACGGACCAAAGCTAGCAACTTGTGCCTAGCGGGGAGGAGAGAAGATGGGGATGCAGTGCATTTTCAACCGTTTTGGACTATCTGCATTTTGCCCATAGTACCTTTTTTTGCTGAAATTTCGGTGCATCTCTAATAAAACGTCAAACTATAAATAATATAAAAATATGAGCAAGATACAGTTAATTAACATGAAGACTAATCCTGAAAAATATGTGAAAGGCTTTGAATGATATTTAAATTTTGTATGTGGGTGTTAAACATATACTCCTAATGCCTAGAATTCCTAGTCTACAACTGTCTGAGCTGCTACCTCACCGATAACAACCTTCTGATCCCCTTACAATCTGGCTTTTGCCCACAACACTCCACAGTAAATGCCCTCCATAAATTCACTAATAAGTTATTAACTGCTAAAACAAATGGACACTATTCAGTATTCTCAGTATT
Source organism: Nanorana parkeri (assembly GCF_000935625.1). Classification (NCBI taxonomy): domain Eukaryota; kingdom Metazoa; phylum Chordata; class Amphibia; order Anura; family Dicroglossidae; genus Nanorana; species Nanorana parkeri. Next base: position 4,948 of record NW_017309547.1, read on the forward strand.
AGAGTTTTATGCTGCCCTTTACACAGTGGACCACCCACTCTTTCTCTAATAACTCCACACCCTTGGCCTCCAAGACTCTGCTCTTTCCTGGTTCTCCTCCTACCTAAGCGCTCCTTCAGTGTCACCCATTACTCAACCTCCTCTTCCTCTTTCCATAGGGGGCCACCAAGGCTCTCTATTCTGACTCCTTCTATTCTCTATCTACACCTCCTCCCTTGGTCAGCTGCTAACCTCACATGGCTTCCAATATCTTCTCCATGCTGATGACATGTTAATCTATCTCTCCACTCCTTAGCTCACCACTTCAGTTTCCTTGTACACCACTAATTTTCTGACATATTAATATAAATGTCACACCACTGAGCTCATGATATTTCACCCCATGCCCCCGCCTTTGACTGTTTGATTGAGATTACAGGTAATAGTACAACAATCCCTTCCTCATACCAGGGTGCTGGGTATAATCTGTAGAACAGTAGAAAGGCATCATGGTACACTCACAAACCAGCATGTAAAACAACTTGTCTCACCACTAAGGACAATGACAGAGGTTTGGATACACGTCTTCTGCAAAGGATGTGTAAGCCGCACTGCCGCGCCAAGGCACCTCTTATAGTGCGGTCCTAACTCTAAACTATGAGAGTCTCCATCTTGGAGCACATGGGGGCAGAAGATATCAAATTGGGTGCAGGCCTGTCAGGAGGACGCCCCACCTCCTTAAAGGTACAGAAACACACAAGGGATCCCGCACATCCCATTGGCAGCTGAGAAACCCCATGCGTCGCTGCACCAAATCGGTAAAGCAAAACAAACGACAAACGCACTCAACAATTTGTTACCAGTTATACAGTAAGGTTCACACGAAATGGGCTTTGAACAGTAGAACAGTAGAAAGGCATCATGGCACACTCACAAACCAGCATGTAAAACAACTTGTCTCACCACTAAGGACAATGACAGAGGTTTGGATACACGTCTTCTGCAAAGGGTATAATCTGCCCCAGCTAAATCACCAAACTTGTCTCAAAATATCACCCAAACTGTTCTATTTGCTGTTCTCAAGACCTCCTGTTCTCTACATCCCTCATCAACTCCTCCAATGTTTGCCTCCAGGACTTCTCCATAGTCTCTCCCTTCATCTGGAACTCCCTCCTTTAATTGTCTGGCTATCTCCTATGCTGTTAATTTCTTCAGGAAAGCAGTTCCCACCTCTAACTAACAATCAAAATGTTATTTTCTCAAACAATTCATTCCACACAGTGACTACCTTTTGTGCCACTTGCCCTTCCCTTTTAGATTGTAAGATCTTACAATGAGGGTCCTCCTAAGCATCTTGTCTTGAATTGTATTATAACTGTACTGTCTCCCTTCATTTTGTAAAGTGCTGCATTGACACTATATAAATCCTGTATTATGATAATAATAATAACAATGATTATAGTACTGATTTTTAAATTATGTAATTCAGAATTCTTGTCATGTCAAACTTGTAGTGAATAACTCATACCGAAAATGGTATTTTACTAAATCCTGTCTGCACAAGCCTGACTCCATTTTATCTTTATGCTCCACTAACAATTTACTCAAACATATTATATTTCCTGCACACATTGTAATTAAAAAAAGGGGGGGGGAAAAAGCTTTCCTAAATTAAATGCAGAAGTCATTGGAACCCTAGGAATTCCTTATCATAACAAAAGATGTGTTCACCATGTACCACTCAATTCAATTCAAATAAGCTTCATTGGCAGGACAAATACATTTTAGCATTGCCAAAACATATGGGGGATAGTGGGACATTATTAGGGGTATAGAATGATATGGGGAAAATAGGTATGTCCAGGGACATTATCAGGGGTAAGGGATAATATGAAGGGGGGATGGGGGTGAGTCCATGCTGGAGATTTATAAGTCCAGGATTGCTCATGTTCCTCTCAGTCGGTGACATTCTGTGACGTATTGTGTAGATATTCTCACCGTCTGCTCCTCTTCTCCCAGTTTAATGTGCAGTCTCCTTGTCTCTTCTATAGAGGTGAAGTCCGGGATGAGAGAGGAGAGCCTCTGGAAGTGAATGTTCCTCAGTGCTGAGTACTTGGGGCACTGCAGCAGGAAGTGGACCTCATCTTCCAGGGCCCCCTGGTCACACTGCTGGCACAGTCTACTCTCCCTGGACTTGTATGTCTGTCTATGCCACCCTGATTCAATTTCCAGACTGTGGGCGCTCCGCCTTTACCGGCTCAGGTTTTGTCCATCCTTGGGGTCTTATAGTATCTCCAGGTATGGGGCCAGCTTGTATTCCCTCTACCACTCAAATATTTTTTTATAGCTAAAGATTACATTTCTTTTATTCCAGACAGAGGTTTCCTTGCATTTTGTGCAAATCTCTCTCTCTCTCCCACCCTCTCTCTCTCTTTCTCTCTCTCTCTCTCTCTCTCTCTCTCTCTCCCTCTCTCCCTCCCCTTGGCTTCCTTTTCAGAAAGCACAGATTGCTTTGTGACTACAGTGTCATAAAAGGACCTGATATTAAACATTATAACTATTGTTATTATTAATATACAGGATTTGTATAGGGCCAACAGTTTGTGCAGCACTTTACATTATAGGGAAAACATTACAGTTAAAATACAATTAAAGACAAGTTAGGTTAGGGTGACCCTGCCCAGAAGAGCTTATAATTCAAAAGGGAGGAGCAAGTGATACAAAAGGTGGCAGCTGTCTGGGAATTAGTTGTTTGAGAGAGTAATAGCTCAGCGGTTAGGTTGAGGCTGGATAGGCTTCCCTGTAGAGATGAATCTTCAGGGATCGCCTAAAGGCAGACAGAGTAGGAAATAGCAGGACAGGTTGGGTAGGGAATTCTGAAGGATTAGATAGACTCTAGGAGTCTTTTGGGAGGTTTTGGGTGGAGCAAGTGGACGGTTAGGGTGTTATGTTGATAAGAGGTCGGAGATATAGCTGGGGGTAGAGTTGTGGATGCAGCAGCAGTAGTGATAGACTAAAGGGGTGATAGCCTGTGTAGGGGTACGCCAATGAGGAGGCAACATGAATATTTTATTAAAATTATGGAAAATTAACATGATACGCTTATAAACTAACAGTCCATATTAAGAACAATATTGACCAAAAACTGTGACTCATTTGTCTTCAAACTAATTAATTAGTAAATTGTTCATGAACCTCATGCATTTTGTCAATTTTCTCTTCTGTGATGTTTTCTAAGTAGAACGCTTCATGAACATAATTGCATTGTTTACATATATTTAAGAATAGATTTAAAAGTGTTTTTTACATTTCTGTGATTTTTTCAAATAGGCTTAAGTCTGTGTGCTTAGAATCAACATATAATTACAGACAGAGGAAACAAAACTTTTTCTCAGGATTTGCCTAATTTAAGCAAGTTTCTTATGAGTCTACATTCATTTTTCAGTGATGTTGACAATTGATTGCATTGATGTTGCATTGAATTCACCAACAGAGCATGGATACAATAATGTGCAGGTGGTCTGGAGTGAACTGGCACATTGTTTGTACACAAGTGATGTCCTGCTTCCTCTTTTTGTTGTCCCAAAGAAATGGGAGATACATTTAAATGTAATTGTCTGCTGAGGCTTTGTGGTTAGCGCTCCTGCTACTCCAAATTACGCTGTTTACAAAGCTTGCTTTGCAAGTTGGCACAGATCCATTCATATTGGATACATCCAGTAACTTTATGATCTTTTTTATAAATAAAAGGGAGACATGAATGGAACTATGAACACAGTCAATCAAAAGACAGATAATGCGAAAGGAGAATGACAAGTTAAAGAAATAACAGAAGCAAACTATAGAAAGTCACAGTTTGGATTCTCCATTAGAACAATCTTTAAATGATTCTCCTAACACTTGCAGTGTACAGAAAGAAATGTAAAACTTGCTTTCCTTTTGCATTATTTCTTTATTCTGTTGGTGACATTTATGATGTCTTCTGACCTATATTATATGTAGTGTGTCAGTTCACACAGAGGTCCATTTCATTAAAATGATTGATGTCAGTAATTGGTGAAATTACAGAATGTTTGGGAAAATCTGACAACATATGATTTGAAGAAATAGGGTCTTTGCAGCAATGTGATGTTTGGGAAAAATCCCCATAAATATTCTATAAAGGATTACTTAAATTGACCAATATCTATGAATATTAACTGATTTTGTCATATTTAAAATGTAGCTTAAGTCTGCCATTCACTTTACTCTATTACTGTCATTACTCTAAAACTGTTAGTTGAAGCTAATATAAAACTTTAATTTCTAAACAATTTCTATTTTCTTTTAGTAGGGGAGATGTTTTCTTAGGCCAGCTGCATAATACCAGTTTTCACAAAAAATGCTACTGACAGAAGACTGTGAGTGATGCCTGACTAGTATAAGGTCTAACACATAACAGGAGCCCAAACGGCTTCTATTAAGCTCAAAATTAGTCTGTTGTCTCCAGGTACACACAAGTGTACAATAATAATAAAAAATATAAAATGTGTACAATAAAGAAAAAGTATTCTTACCCTGTATGGAGGGTAAGACAAAAACTAAGGCCAGTAGGGAGAAATTGCATTAAAATAGATATTATTATATTAATTGTGTGCCTCACTCCTATAGGTATAAATACAGTCTCTCTCT
>NW_017309547.1:9626-27664 GCF_000935625.1 Nanorana parkeri
ATATATATATTATATATATAGTAATAACATTTGAAAAATTATCAATTTTTTATCTCAGCAGCCACAACATACATGTGCAGTATTTTTTTATTGATTTTAAGAATAACATGTTTGCTACATATGGCATGGTTTCTTTGTTGTCACTTTTATTGTAGTTTTTCAAGGGTTTTTTTTTTTTTTTTTCTTAGTCCCTTCTTCAGGGCAAAAGGGCTTTATTTGTTTAAGGACTGTAAAGGTTCTAACAACTGAGTGCCAATAAATGTTTGGGTTTTAAAAAAGCCCATGCTTATAGAGACAGTGTTGCTATCACTGATCTCTCCTTTTGAAAACAATAGATGTACAGTTTGAATCTCTTTCTGCAATCTATATGTCACTGGCATTAGATAAGTGGCAGCAACAGGGAATTTAAAAATGAATAATGACTAAATTCACCAAATACCCACATGCCAATTACTAAAGTATGCTTTTATAGTAAATTAGTTCACTGACCATAATATTAGCTATAATACAGATATATACAGTACATAATTATGGCTGTGCTAGAAACAATTTATTACATGATCCAGATTTGTGAGCAACAAGATTAACAGGGTCAGTCACAAAAGGGTGAAGAGTTTGGAGAAGGCAGGAGAAGTGAACAATCTAGAACAACATAGCTGAACTGGAAAGTGAGCTAAATTGGAGAATTTTTCCAAATCAGCTATTTTGTCCTAGATTGTTCACTTCTCCTGCCTTCTCCAAACCCTTCACCCTTTTGTGAATAACCCTGTAAATATACCAAAAAGCACAGTGAAAATAAATTACATTTAAAAGGTATTACTTATATTTAATCATATGTAGCCAAAGTTCATGCAGCTGTGAGTGCAATCACACAATATACAGGTCAAGATAAGGGTTCTAAAACTAATACATAGTCACATTATGAATGAGCCCTATAAAAAGTGATGAAGTTTATTTGTCTGCATCTGCTTATACTAAGGGGTCTATTCACTAAGCTGCCGTAGGCAGCCGAGTGACTAACCGACCTCAAGCGAAGTGAGCCGAACGCTGTTTCGGCTATTCACTTCAGGCTGGTACAGCTGATTCCAACCGTATATCATCTGAAATCAGCCGTACATTGAGTGGCTTTGCGTGGCTTTGTGTCGGCCGAACATGCGGAGTCGAACTCCTTCTGCACTTCGGGTTGGCCGAACATGCTGAGCATGTTCGGCCGACCCGTATAGTAGTTCATATACTGTATGTATATGTCAAGTCTTTTATTCCATGGCTTGAAGTCATTTTGAGTACATTTTTATCCCATAGCAACCAATCAGTTTCTATCTTTCATTTGCAAAGCTTAACTGAAAAAACTGAAGAGAGAAGCTGATTGGTTACTATTGGCAAATGCTTCAGATTCTGCCTGCTCCAGTTTTGACCAATCCCCCCCCCCCCCCCCCCCACAAAGTTATGTGAATACATTGATAAAGGTACTCATTAATCACTGTAACACAATCTCGCTTATTACAAAAGTTTTCAGAAGTAATGTCAAGACATATAGCCAAAGCAATTTAATTCAACTATTTTGTGATTGTGATGTGATTCATTCAAACATTGCAATAAACCCAGGCAGCTATTTAGCAATTCAAATCTTAATATCACTTCTTAGAGGAGATTAGAGGCTGATTGCAGAGGAAAGGGGTTACAAAGACAGTAGTGGACACTGAGAAGAAAAAGTTAAGTCATAATTCAAAAGAATAATTAGGTGATATGCAGGAGTGATATGCATGTCAAATGAAATGCATTCTTTAATACATAATTTTAACCAGACAGTTATATTCTTGTTACTGTCTTAATAAAGCAAATGAGGAAAAAATGAAAAAAGACCCCCCTCCCCAATCGATAGCAAGGAAAATTAATTAACAATACAGTGAGATCAGCACTGAGCAACATTACGCTGCAGTTAGTCACTTCAGGAGGGTATTGAAGACCAACATGTAAAATCAGAATCTGATCTCCAGCTTCCATTAAAGGGTGCCAGCAATAAAAAGGTTGTATGCCTTGTTTTTTTTTAGTCAGCTATGGCACTCAATTTGACCACCAAGTACCAAGAAAAGACAGATCCTAGAATGAAATTGTATTGGAAGGAACGAATTGATCAGACGCCAATTGATCAGAAGCTGGACTGACAACTACAAAAGACAAGCCTATGAGCACATCCCATCAAACAGCTGAAAAAATTATCTTCATAGATCCTCAAAAAACTTTCAGCTGCAACTCTTCCACTCAAACGGACATTGTCAAAGGACACACAGACATTGTCCATTTAAAGCACAAATCCTCCTGCAACAATCGAACCCATCTCCACATCCCTCAAACCAGCCATTGGTCCGAATTGATCCGTCAACATCATCTACTGTATTCAAACCAGCACAACACTTCCTCCGTTGATGACATCGCATTACTTGCAACTCCTTGGTGAGTCTCTATATTTCACATATTGCTCATTTCACTTCTCCAAGTTTACTTGTACCATCATTATTTTCTCCACCCTGGCTTACATTAACACCATCCGGAAGGCAAAATAGGCACCACAACCAACAACAATTGAACCAAGTCTCCACCCCCAGCCCATCCAAATCAAGTCCATCTGCATCAATACCGACAATTATTCACTGGGTTGTAGCGCTTCTTCCTCTTCTTTTTGTTCCTTCTAACACACAAGTCATACACCCCGGTCTGTACACATTAGAAGCTGCACACCAAATAAACACCATTCAGACTCCCTGTCCCACACCATAATCAACCCTCCCCCTGGCGAGCACTGTAATTTTGGACCTTTTCCAAAAAACTTTTCATTAGAATTAAATTGTATGCTACCGGTCTATACATTTTTTATTCATTCAGTAATAGTTAGTGGTTTGGTTAGAGGAAGAGGTATGGGGGAGCAATCGGAGGTGTATACCATTGAATATGTTGGATGAGCGACATTAAAAATTGATTTTATACACGTTTACCAGTTCAGTGCGGCTGTCTTTGGAAGATTGATTTGCGGTAGGTGAGAGCGCACCCTTACCCTGCACCTGGCACATGCTGACGGCGGGAGATTGGAGTTAGAATTGGAGCAGTGGGACTTTTGGGATTGTTAGTTAGTGGTTTGGCTTCAGTCTTTGTAGCATAGTAACTCTAAATTTTAACTCCCTGTAAATCCAGCAAGCCGGGATCATTTAAAGTAGATCTAAATCATGTCATCTCCTGCAGCCTTTTCTAGTCACTGTCTCTTCTATAGCCATATTAAGTCTTGCCAGGGGTACATATAACAGGGTGACAATGTTGGAGCACATTGAGACAATAGTCACCCCAAAGCAGTAAGTGCCCAAACACAGAACTTCATGAAGGCTAACCAGGTGTTTCTTTTAATGAAAGCTGCATATTTAAAAAAGATAGAAAACTTTTGAAATTACATTAACATGTTAAAGCTTATGTGATATTTTAGTGTTTGGGTTTACTTACAGTAGTATTAAACTTTCTTTTTTTTAAACTTTTTTCAATAACAAACGATGAAACAAATATACATTGCCCAGCAATTTTCTTCTAAATTCTTTGCCCAAGTACTGACGCGCATCATGTTTCAAACAGCTGATTCCAACTCTCTAAGCTTGACTTCCCTAAACGTCCTGTACAGTACAAGAACAAAAGGGATAGAGCAGTCTGCAACAGCTGTCCGTCTACTACTCCTTTGGAGAAGGGAAGATGGAGAAGGGAGGAAGCGGGAGCAGGGAAATAGCTTGGTTTGCTCTGCTTTTGTGTTTGTGGAGACACACACAGCTTACTAGCACACACAAGGATGGCTTTATAGGACCCTGCAAGACAAAGGAGCCATCCTAAAACAGGATAACACGGCCAGTACTCTTTTGACTTTAGTATGACTTTAAAGTTGAAGGGAGTGAATATACTCTCTAGGTCTGAATCCCTTTCAGTCTGATTGGACCACGAGATTACTTGAACTATTACACTGTAGGGGCAAATTAGAGGATTGAAGCACATACATGAGTGCAAAAACTGCCTACTATCCTCCACTCCCACTTTCCATTTCTGCTTGTGGGATTAATCAGTAATTGCTAATTCAGAAACACATTATATTGTTTTAAATGGTTATTTTGATATTCTATTATTGCAAAAACACCTGATGATAATTATAGAGAATTGTGTTGTTTTTTTGAGCATGGATAGAGAAGAAAAAGCTTAGCCGTTTTCAAGACATTTGTATTCAGCAGTAAACAATCACAAATCTATTTTCCCAGCATTATATGAAGTCATTAAATATCAACTATATGGGAATATACCTTGGTCACAATTTGCATTAGCAAAGGGGTTATATTCATAATACATGTGTATATGTCACATTAAGCTAATCAGGCTCAAGATGCAGAACGTGTTGTGGACAAACATGATGAATAAAACAATATGAATATAACTTTCCTCATGAATAGCTCACATAAAAAAAAGGAAAAACCTTTTCAGAAAAGCACAGGTAGCAAAATGCACTTCAATGTGTTTTAAGTAAAAAAAAAAAACTAATTTAAAATAATGTCAGCATCTTTTCATGGTAGAATATAAGGATCAGCATCTTTAAATTATTTAAGAGGTCCTCTGAGAGTCGGTTGTGCTTATAACGTCAGATTTACTCAAAGACATGGAAAGAGCAAAGGCAAAGTGTTGAATAAGGACTTCCTGTGCAATCTTCACAGTCATATTTTTACAGAGCATAATTGCAACAGGCTGTGAAAATCATGCATTTTTGTTAGGGGGAAAGTTGCTCTTGCATTCAGCTTTGCTTAAGCAAGCAACCACTTCTCACATCTATGAATTTGTGGAAACATTTAGTATAATTATTGTTTTGTGAGCAAAGTAGTTTCTGCTACGATACCATTATATATATTTTTTATCATTATTATAACTACTATTTTCAACCACCTAAGTTAATCTTTTTATTATTATTATTATTATTATTGTAGAAGTAGCAGTAATAGTAGTTGAGGTATAACTATAATATGCTATTAAAACAAATCAGAAAAGTTAAGTAAAAGACTTGTCATCTTCATACTATTGCATATCAACCAGTGTTCAGAGTTGATATACAGATACATTTATGGTGCATTTAAAACTATATTTAAAATAATCACGCTAAAAGGAATGATATATACAAATCTGCAGCAACCCATGATAAGGTAGATGTCAGTTAAAGTAGTAATAGACTCTCAATTTTTTTTCAATAATGAATCCAGAACAAACAAATATACATTGCCCAGCAAAGCATTGTTTTACATTTTTGGCCAAACACTAACAACCATCATGTTTCTGAACAGCTGATTCCAATTCTCTCAGCTCAGCTTCCCTGAACTTCCTGTTCAGTACAAAATCACAAGGGACAGTGCAGACTCCAGCAACTGTTCATCTACTAGCTTGGAGAAGGAAGGAGGGAGAAAAGGGGGCCATTGGGGAGGGAAGTAGCTTGATTTGCTGTGTCTGTGTGTTTGTGGAGACACACACAGCTCACTAGTACACACAAGGGTGACTGCATAGCACTCTGCTTAAGAAAGGAGTCACTCAATTAAAAAACCAGGGTGGTTAAGTAGCCAGGTAAAACAACACATAAGGGAAAAGGATAAGGTCTTTAAATAATATACGTCAGAGGGGTCAACAACGGCATTCAAAAACTACAAGAAATGCAGTAAAATATGTAAAAAAGCAATCAGGGCTGCAAAATTAGAATAAAGGGAACACAAAGCAACAGAAAGCAAAAGGAACCCTTAAGAAATTCTTTAAATATATAAAGAGCAAGAGGATAAGGATGGACCATGTAGGCCCTATAACAGATGATGAGGGGTGGTTAACTACCAGTGACAGGGAGAAAGCAAATGCATTAGAAGCATTATTTCAATCTGTCATTTTCCTTTACAGAGGAGATGGACCAGGGTAGCGATCAGTGCATCATCTGCAGAAATAGTAACAAAAGTTTTAACTATCTCAGTGGCTGTCGGAGAGCAGAGTAGTACACAGGCTAGAGAGTTTAAATGTAAACAAATCCCCAGGACCTGACGGGTTACATCCAAGGGTACTAAAGGAACTTAGCCAGGTCATAGCCAGACTATTGTACAAAATTTTAATGGACACTATAATGGCAGGTATGGTACCAGCTGATTGCCAAAAAGCGAATGTGATACCAATATACAAAATAGGAAAATTAAGTACACAGGGTAACTATAGCCCAGTCTGCTTAACATCAATAGTGTGCAAAATATTTGAAGACATGATAAGGTACTACATGCAGGAATTTGCGGGAAAAAACTGTTATCATAAGAAGTAACAAACATGGCTTCATGAAGGACGTTCATGTCAGTCGAATCTACTGACATTTTATGAGGAAGTCAGTATTAATGTAGACAGAGGAAACCCAGTAGATGTGGTGTATCTGGACTTGCTAAATCGTTCGATACAGTACCCCACAAACGTTTAATTCATAAACTAAGGCCTATCGGTTTGGACAAAATTGTATGCACATGGTTGGAAAATTGGCTGCAAGAATGGATCTAGAGGGTAGTAATAAATGGGTAATTTTCTAATTTGGCAAAGGTTGTGAGTGGAGTGCCCCAGGGCTCGATCCTCAGACTGATCCTGTTCATCTTCTTCATCAACGACATAGAGATTGAAATAAATAGTTCGATTTTGTTTTTTGCAGACCATACTAAACTGGTAGGGCACTACATTCTGAACAGGAGATATATGCTCTTCAACAAGACCTAGCTAAAATTGATGCATGGGCTACAAAATAGCAAAAATGTAAGGTTATGCACATGGGAGAAAAGAACGTGTGCAAACTACAACCTGGGGGGCGCTAGATTATGGAAAAATGTAGGAAATAGGTCACCAGCACTCCAAAAAGTTAAAATGAATAAGTCCTTTTTATAGGACAATTGTGTGACGACAATCAAAAAGAGCCGACGTTTCGGGGCCACGCAGGGTCCCTTCTTCAAGGCAAAAGATGTGACAATGTGATGATATCCACATACCACATATATACCCCATGCTGTTTGATTAATTAGTAATGAACACACCCCCAGTGATGTTAGAATGGCGGGAAAAACGCCATATTTAAAACGTATGATCTTATTTAAAATCACATATATAAACTATCAAAATGACTTACTAAATGATGCCCATAATCTAGGATTCAGGATCGGTGTTGTGGCGGTGTGTTGTCCGTCATCACAATGATCTGCATGTGACAACTGTATGCTGTATAGCGGCATTATGATCCGGTATCCTTCCATGGTGTACACAGAGTCGCCTAGTATTGCGGTTTGTCGGCGCGTACAATACGCGTCATAGGTAACCAAGGTAATGGGGAGATACAATTCTCCACAATCGTACTGAGCATGTGCTGACCTGTGTAAAATGTCACCATCACACAGGCACAACACCGAGCATCTGAATAGAGGAGAAAAAACATAATATTAGAACCAAAACATATATAAAGGAATATAATAAGACCCGTGATGGACATCAATACGTACAAAATCAAAAACCACAAATAACACACAAAGAAAGGAAAACATGGAGATGATAAAGATAAAAATGAAATTAAAATAAAAGTAAAGTAGGGTTATTGAAGATAGGAGGAGCTACATATATATATATATATGTATACACAAACAATATATCACATATAACATACAGAGCATACTAACAACATGAAACGAAGAAGTCAACTCTGGAATCATATGGTTCATCTAATCTATAGCTAGAGGAATTATTTTGATAATGTATATAGATACATCATGAGACATTGTTGTGAAATAATTTTAGCGTAAATTATTTAAGCTGGTGTATTTTTAACATAAGGAATCTCTACCACATACTGTACAGGTAAGTATGGCTACGTAACTGGGTATGCCCGATTTTTAAAAAAATATTTGGATACCTAAGTGAAATAATCATATGGACATCCGAGGGGTGAGTGTTGGCAGCTACTCAACTAGGTAGCATGATAATGATAGGGAGGAATTTAATCCTCTTGGTTTCACTGTATTCAAAGTGTGTATCCAATAAACTTCCCTTCGTAACAATATGTTGTCTCTATTACCACCTCTGTGCGGTCTCGGTACGTGTTCTATAACCATAGCTTTAAGCTCATGTGTTTGATGATTCAATTGTGCAAAGTGTATCGCCACTGGTGTATTTGGGTCAATATCCTTTCCTTGTTTTGTATCTTCAATTGCCAGTTTAATGTCACTTTTGTGTTTTTGATATCGTTTTTTAAACGTAATAATGGTTTTTCCCACATAGACTAGTGAACAAGGACATTTCAATATATATACACAGTAGTCCGATACACAGTTCAGATAGCTGTGAATAGGATATTTCTTACCCGTATATGGATGAAAAAATGATTCACCAATAATGAGGAAGTTACAGACGCTACAATTATGGCATCTATAGCATCCCTGTTTGTTAGATAGTTTATATGGTACAGTACCGTATTTAGAGTGTGGATCAGCGCAGACTAGGTAATCCCGTAGGGATTTATTTCCCGAGTGGACAACACGAGGTGTGTGTTTAACGATAGGGGCTAGGGTCCTATCAGCTCTCAGGATATTCATATTCCGTTGCATCGTACGTTTCACCTGATATGAGTAGGGATTAAAATTGGTTACAAATAATGTATCATTAGAACGTGTCTCTTGGGGTTTAGTGGTACTAAACCTATCCCTGGCCACTTTAAGTGTGTGTTCAAGTACATGTTCAGGATAGCCTCTGTCACTAAATTTGTCAAACATCTTTTGTAGTTGTATCTCGCATTCCGTGGCATCTGAGGAAATGCACATAACCCGAATGAACTGAGAGATGGGCAATGAATTTCTCAGAGAATCGGGGTGCGCACTGCTATAGGAAAGCAACGCATTGCGATCAGTGGGCTTGGTATATAATGAGGTAGTAAGTTGTCCTTGGTTATTCATTACCATTACATCTAAAAATGCAATATTGGAGTGTGACATCTCCGGATTGAAAATAATACCCTCTGCTAGTGTGTTGAGGTATTCTACAAAAATCTGTGCGTCATCGTTAGATCCTGACCATACCACAAAGATAGGGACCCTGCGTGGCCCCGAAACGTCGGCTCTTTTTGATTGTCCAATAAAAAGGACTTATTCATTTTAACTTTTTGGAGTGCTGGTGACCTATTTCCTCAACTTTGTGTTCAAGTTGAGTATCCAAATCATTTTTTTTTAAATCGGGCATACCCAGTTACGTAGCCATACTTACCTGTACAGTATGTGGTAGAGATTCCTTATGTTAAAAATACACCAGCTTAAATAATTTACGCTAAAATTATTTCACAAAAATATCCCATGATGTATCTATATACATTATCGAAATAATTCCTCTAGCTATAGATTAGATGAACCATATGATTCCAGAGTTGACTTCTTCGTTTCATGTTGTTAGTATGCTCTGTATGTTATATGTGATATATTGTTTGTGTGTATATATATATATATATATGTAGCTCCTCCTATCTTCAATAACCCTACTTTACTTTTATTTTAATTTCATTTTTATCTTTATCATCTCCATGTTTTCCTTTATTTGTGTGTTATTTGTGTTTTTTTTTTGTTTGTATTGATGTCCATCTCAGGTCTTATTATATTCCTTTATATATGTTTTGGTTCTAATATTATGTTTTTTTCCTCTATTCAGATGCTCGGTGTTGTGCCTGTGTGATGGTGACATTTGTACATTTGTTTTTTCCGCACATAGCTGATACACAGGTCGGCACATGCGCAGTACGATTGTGGAGAATTGTATCTCCCCATTACCTTGGTTACCTATGACGCGTATTGTACGCACCGACAAACCACAATACTAGGCGACTCTGTGTACACCATGGAAGGATACCGCATCATAATGCCGCTATACAGCGTACAGTTGTCACATGCAGATCGTTGTGATGACGGACAACACACCGTCACAACACCGATTCTGAATCTTAGATTATGGGCATCATTTAGTAAGTAATTTTGATAGTTTATATATGTGATTTTAAATAAGATCATATGTTTTAAATATGGCGTTTTTCCCGCCATTCTAACATCACTGGGGGTGTGTTCATTACTAATTAATCAAACAGCATGGGGTATATATGTGGTATGTGGATATCATCACAGTGTCACATCTTTTGCCTTGAAGAAGGGACCCTGCGTGGCCCCGAAACGTTGGCTCTTTTTGATTGTCGTAATACAATTGTCCAATAAAAAGAACTTATTCAGTTTAACTTTTTGGAGTGCTGGTGACCTATTTCCTCAACTTTGTGTTTTACACGGTGCCATCCGTGTTAGTTACTGCAAGCACCACTTTTGTTTATTGGCCGGGACTGCTGAAAGGTGTGCGGAGAGCACCCCCACCAACTGCACATTATGGAAAAAGACTTGCGAGTGCTCATAGATCACAGATTTGGCAATAGTATGCAATGCCAAGCAACAGCCAGCAAAGCAAGCAGGATACTGTAGTGCATTAGAAGAGGGACTGTAGCAAGCGATCATAGAGTAATACTTTATAAATCACTGGTTTGGCCTCATCTTGAGTATGTGATGCAGTTTTGGTTGCCAACTCTCAGAAAAGATGTCCTTGAGCTTGAAGAACTACAAAATTAATTAGAGGGATAGGAGGCCTGAGCTATGAAGATAAACTCCAGCAACTAAACTTACTCACCTTAGAAAAAAGGTTGATTTAGAGGGGACCTTATTGCAGTCTTCAAAATAATCAATGGGGACCACAATAATCAAAAGAAGTTGCTTATACCGAGAACTGTATTGAGAACACGAGGACACAACAAGAGGCTAGAAGAAAGTGGGTTAAATCTTAAAGTACATAAATAGTTTTTACTGTGAGAGTAGTAAAACTGTGGAATTCCCTTCCACAGGCAGTGGTATCCGCTGATAGCGTTAATAAATTCAAGAAACTTCCTGATGAACTATTTCTTTTTCCTAATATACAGGGATATGGGAAGTGTTAGAGCCATACACAGTATATTCAGACACACACACACACACACACACATTGAACGGGATGGACCCTTGTCTTTATTCAACCTTACCTACTATGTTACTATGACCAGTGCTCAGGGGAGCAGCTGATTCTGCAGGAAAATAAAACTTTTATACATCAAGGACCAGCATTCATTGTAAATGATTATTTGAAATAGCTTAAAATCCTTTTGACATCACTTTATCTACCCTAAACTGGTAAAAACGTTATTAGTTTTTGTAAATGACCATACTCTACTGTCTGTAATGTAACAGTAGGACTCAGTGATGATAAGCTGGCAATGTAGATATTGGGGTTAACTTAATAACAGAATAGAGACTGTGGACTTAGAAAATTTAATGTTTCCTGAGTTTAGTAAATAGGGGGAATCTGTGTTCATTTTAGTCACCAATCCTGAGAATTAAAACATTATGAGGGGAATTTATTAAAAACTGGCAACCAATCAGCTTCTCTCTTTCATTTTCAAATCTTAACTGAATAAACTGAAGAGAGAAGCTGATTGGTTGCCCTGAGCAACTGCTCCAGATTTTGCCTGCTCCAGTTTTGATCAATTCCCCTCCCTGTGTTTCTTTAACCTCCCTGGCAGGATTCTCGAGTGTGGCTCTGGGTTAATTTTCAGTACCAATAGCGGTAACCCCGAGCCACACTCGGGATTGCACAAAAGTGTCACTTACCTTGTCCCTACGAGACCGCGGTGTCCTCTGCTGTATGCGGCCGGCCGATGCCGCATCTGACTTTTAGTTTTCGGCGTCACACCGGGGGGCGGAGCCGATGGGAAATTCAAAAGTGAGAACACAGAATACACACAATACAATGTAATCTGCTATACTTACATTTATGTATCAAACTATTTCACTTCAATTTTGTCCCTAGAGCATTGTCCAGTGCCCTACCTGCACTTTTACTGTTCTTTCTGCCTGGAAACTTGAGAACGTCCATGGCATCCAAAAAGCGGTTTTAGACCAGGTAGAAAAGAGCAACAGATTTAGGCCCAGCCATTAATACTTCAGTAAAAATACCTGGTGCTTTTTGGAATAGGGTGGCAATGTTATCCACTGGTTTCTTGTTCCCTTGTAGCATGTTACCCTGATGTGCTAAGTCCCTCTGTATGGATTACATCATGCTGTGCCTATGCACTCTTCAGCTCCTTTTGTCACAGCTTACTGCTTTGTCTCACCAACATATCCAAGCCCTGCAGACTGGGTGAGATACATGAGGGTCACATGGCCACTAGAAAAAAAGAGACAAAACTAATTATTTATTCCATTTTAATATAGCACAAGGGGGGCTTTTATTATTTCTTGTCCAACTATACCAGTGTGAGAGAAGAAGAAGGTTGACAGATACTTTAATTGAACAACCTCTGACCGTTAACTCCATTGTGTTGCTATTGGACAAGATTTAGCAGTGGTTAATTAGTGTTATAAATCCTTAAAGTGGAAGTAAACTGCTTTTTTTTTGTTTTTGTATTTTTGCACACTTATCTCAGCACTGTCCCCTGCCCCAGCCATCTCCATAACGTACATGTTCCTGAAGCCAATAATTATGTAAAGTCGGCACATGCACACGAGTGTTACATCCTCCCCTGCACTTGGCCCATTGACGGCATTTTAGATATGCAATCATTGGGCTCAGTGTGTATACTGCACGCTGCATGCCGCCATATCTTTCTTCAACCCCTCATTTACAAAGGATTGAGACCAGCATGCAGAATGCGATGGACATGTGCATAGCCAATTTGTACACACATACTAGGGCCATTTTAGACAGGAACCAATTAGTCTACCAGCATATGTTTGGAGTGTGAGAGGAAACTGGGGTACTCAGAAGAGATGCACGCATTTATATTGCTAGTCAGTGGCAGCCTCTCATAAACACCACCACCACTAGACTCTTTCCTTGTCCATATATATAATATAGTCTATAGTATGTTCCTCCTTGTGGGGACTGGATAGATGAAATCTAATCAACTCACTAGGACTTCCGCTCTGGAAGGCATACATAGAGAAATGCATTTTAGGTGTAGATTTGTATGATATATGTAACATGGACTATTTTAATTGAGCATGGTATATAGTTTTATATACATGCGATTAGGGATGCACCGATACCGTTTTTTCGGTACCGAGTATGAGTACCGAAATGTATCTTTCGGTACTCGCCGATACCGAATACAGATACCAGTACTTCCAGTCATTACCCACCGCCCAGCTTCCTGATTGGCCAGGAAGCTGGCTCCATGCTGTTTGGCTGGCTCAATGCTGATTGGGCGGGAAGCTGGCTTCCCGGCCAATCAGAATTAAGCTGGCCAAACAGCTAGGAGCCAGCTTCCTGGCCAATCAGGAAACCGCCGTCCGGTGGGAAGAAATATCCCTCTGACTGGAAGTTCCGTAATTGGGGGTAAGTATCAGAGCATTTGGGTGAGTATGAGTACTCGCCCAAATACTCGGTATCGGGGCATCTCAACATGCCATGAATATATTATATCGTATAAAATTGATATATTCTTTCATTTTTTTAACTTTATTTATTTACATTTATTATTGGTTATTAGGAAGCGTAGTGCACTTTTGATTGATTTGGATTTCATGTTCACTTATAGCACAGCAGCTGACAGAAATCACTATAATTATATAGCGTGGATCCTAGAATTATCTGATTTTTACTATATATGCCAGCTTACTTACCTACCACAGTAAAAAGGCTGGAAATCCCTGTACATTCTTTCTGCACTTATTGGAAGTGTTAGAGCCATATACAGTATATACAGATACACAAACACATACACACATAGATTGAACTGGATGGACCTTTGTCTTTATTCAACCTCACCTGCTAAGTTATGCTATGTGTATGATGTTTACCTGTACCAAGGGACAACTGTCAAGGATTCAGATGCACCAAGACATCAGTGTAGCCATCATTATATTTTCATGCAGAGGACACAATGCCATCATAGGCAAATACTGGTACCCACAAAAATATGGTTCTGCTAGCATCACAATGTCCGTTCATTGTGACTATAAACTAGTTTAACCTGTGTGACTTACATGTACTGTACAAGCATTGGTTAATCTCTGTATACAAAATGCAAACTTTAAAATAAGAGTAATTTTCCTTCAATGCTTGATGACTAAAAAAGGAACCCCAGAGTATAATTTAGTAAATTCTCCCTATCACATGTATCCATATCAATAAATTGTAATTAAATGCTGTGACCGTTTGTATCTCTCATTCAAAAATGCACCTCAATGTCACCATATAAAACAGAAATTACACTTTAATGACAGCATGATTTTCTGAGGATCTTTCATAAGAATCATTACAATGAACCAATATTAATCCCATAAAAGAGCAGTACGCTTCTTCTGTAGAGCAAGAGAACAACATAGCTGCATTTCTTTCAGCTTCATTTTATTTGTCATGGGGATAATGTTTCCAGCCGCATCATATAAGATAATTTGAGTTTTATACTTATAATAAACGTATAGGGAAATTGGAAGGAGTGCACTTAGATATCACACATCAAAGTACTGTATATTAATTTACACACTGCACTATAACTGTGGAATACATTTTGCCAAGATAGTTCACCAAAACATATTTTTGTAGAACAGAATATGCAAAAAATTATTATGGAAAGTGATAATGCATGTAACATTTGTTAGTGTTTGCGATGTTAAAAGATATTCAGATTGTATGCTGCAGCAACTGTCTTTCCCCTTAGGCATACACATAAGTACTGCAATATTATAATATGTTTTATGTGGGTCATTAATCTTACAATGTTCAAATGTAATAAAGTATGCTAAATAATGTAACCAGCACATACTATGGTTATGTGCATTACTGTATTGTATTTGTAAATAGGCTGCGTGCTGTATATAAAAGTAGACAATAATGTTACATAAAAGAGAAAATTAGAATTAAACATACATTTCTAACCTACCCTTTTTAAATCAAATTCATTTTTAACAAGTCATTCAAGTATGATTCAAAAAATGTGCAGATTCACAGGGAAAGGATGCTAAGTTAGTAACATATCCAGTGGTAGTACATAAAATAATTGGGCTGCTTGATTATTTTTCAAAACATTCACTACACATCCAAATGGCTTTTTGCTACCTGATGCATTTTAAATCATAATTTAGATTATATCGCAGTGGCTTAGTCGTTAGCACTTCACTTCGGACTTACAGCACTGCGGTCCTCAGTTCAAATCTCAGCCGGGACACTACCTCCATGGAGTTTTCATGTTCTCTCTATGCTTGTGTAAATTCCCAAGGTTAATTGTCTAAATTGGCCCTAGTGTACGTGAGTTACATAGGGACCTTAGCTCGTGAGTTCCTTGAGGACAGAAACTTATGTGAATAAATAGTAAAGCCAAATTATCTTGAGCGAATCCTGAATACAAGGTGCCACACCCCTAGTATATTAAACCAAAAAAGAGGGGAGGAAATGGGGCTTTGAAGGTACCAAGAGATTACAACATTGTCAATCAAAAAATCTTTATTATACAAAGGTGAAAAGTACTTAAAAACATAATTAATATGTGCACACTTCAAAAAGACAAAATTATCTCCAAAAAACTATTCCAGAATTACATAATGAGGCAAGGCAACCGTAACAAACATGATTGATGTGACATGTTCTTATGACCATAAAGCACTCAACTGCCTCTTCTTGAAAAGGAATAGTAATTCTCAACGCGTTTTGTGCTCCAAGCGCTTCCTCAGGAGATGGGGGAAAACGATATAGAGAGTAATCTGTGTGTGCCTGATCGAACCAGAAGGGCAGGAGCCCAATATCCAAGCGTGCCAGAGGATATAAGGGACCCCCAAGGAATGATGGGATAAAGGTGATAAGCGGACATACACCTAAAACTGTAAGATTCCAGAAAGAGCTCCCACAGGAGCCAAACAAAGTACAGTCACTTCCGGGCCGACCAATATCCACAAGGCCACATCTTCGGTGCTTTACAGCCTCGTGGATGTCGACAGCCCGGAAGTGATAGCTTGTTAGCCCCTTATGTGATAGCAATAAAATTAAGTGTAAAAAAAAATGTAAAAAGGAAAGTAACATATAAACAAGTAATAAATGCAAAAAAGTCACCCGCCCCACATACACGCACATATAAATGCAAACACGCGTTGGATGCGCCTATGTGCAAAAATGAAAATTGCGCCACGCGTTACATATTGCCGCAAATTTTGGAGTGAGAGTAATAATTCTAGAGCCATCAATCACTGTTAACACTAAACTGATGAGAAGGTAAATGCTTTTAAAGTGTCCCCTATGGGAAATTTTGGGCATTGTAGTTTGTTGCAATTTCACGGGCACACACAATTTTAAAGCTTGACATGTTTGATATCTATTTACCCAACATGCCCACATATTTGATATTTTACCAAACAATTGGGTATTATATTCTGTTTCTGTGCACTAAATTTCATTTTAGTGTATTTTATCATAAAAAAAACTGGTTTGATAAACATTTGTGCAAATACCGTGCTGCACAGGGAAGGATTGGTAAATATTTCACATATTTACTGATCTTCCGCTCTCTATCTTGAGCTGCTCCATCCCTTCCCACCTGTCACCAGAGCCAAGCTCTCCTCCCCACACCACCCTGCTTGGCCTTCTGACAGGTCCCTCCTCCCTGCTGGGTGCCGGCAGCTGGATCGACTCTGTATCCCCTTTGATCCCCACTGCCCCTGCTGATAGAGGTGGGCGAGAGCAACAGGGATCGGAGGGGACACAGATTGGATCATGCAGCCAGCTCCAAATGGGGAGAAGAGAACTGCAGAATGACAGGAACAGCGGTAGATGGTGACGGGGGGAGTTTGTAAATACATACTTTGAAAATACTTTTTGCATGGCCCAGCCCACTATCCAGAAATATTTTGGATTTGGGTTGGAAGTTAGTACATACTGAAAACATTAACAGACTGCTGGTCAATGTTAAGTGAACAGACACAACTTGTGCTGGTGCTATGTGCACAGTGGATAGGATTATGATCATTAGTTCATAGCAATGATAAATGAGTAGCCAAGGGCAGTGGCTTCACTATTGGAGGGTAATTGACAGTGTCAATTGGTGTCACCCCCTATGAAAAGTCGGGCACTCGGTCATGGGCCGAGAGCTTGACAGTGTCAGGAGAGTTGAGGGGACCCGGTGGCATACCTCATCCCACCAGGTGAGCGCTCCCTCCTCTCTCTGCCGGCAGGCATCAATAAGATGACCGCGCATGCGCGGCGACATCAATCCCATGCGCAATGATGTCACGGCGGCGTGTCACCCCCTTCTCCGTTCTGGGTGTCAACCGGCCTCGGGACGCCCCTGGCCAAGGGGTGCCCAGTCAGGAGCTAACCAGGAGGGTTGAGCTGTCCATGGGGAGCTTCATCTGCCTGCCAATCCATACTTGTGTGTGGCACAGCTGCCAGTGTTTGTCCCCTCTTTCCTTCTTGTCATTGTGAGCGAGGTAGCGCAGGATATGTGGAGTGATCTGCTTCCTATATCTGTCTGATAGTTCTGGCTCTAACTTTGGAACCGGCAGTCAAAGCAGCCTGCAGGAGAGAGTGCATGGAGCCAAACTGTGAGAAATACCAGTATGCTTGGGACAGTTGGGTTTGGGGGTGTATAACTGATAACACTGCTGTCTCCAATAAAGCTGGGGAAAAGAGGCTTCAGTGGTGGCAACAATGTTAACAATCCACCCCCCCCGTCTCCAGCATACATTAAGTAGTGCCATCTTGCTACTTTGCTACTAACTACTATATGCTGGGGACAGCGGGTGGTTGGGGAGGAGTTGCGATCACAAAGTTTTGACAAATCTGTGCAGCTGGTAGGCAATGAGGGGAATGTCTTTTAGGGCAACCAATGCCCTAGAGCAGGGTTAGGCAACCTTGGCACTCCATCTGTGGTGAAACTACAAATCCCATCATGCCTCTCC